>NW_023276953.1:0-157399 GCF_003668045.3 Cricetulus griseus | reverse complement strand
AAAGTTAGTACACAGAATAAAACCAATTTGCCATGAAAATAACTTAAGAATTTTCATAGATGACCAATTGAAAAAATTTCATAAGGAATTCTAATTACAACTAAATCAAGACTAGAAAAAACACAGAATTCAGAAAGAAGTATTTGAAAATGTAGGCTCTCAGTGTTAGGTAGTATTATGCAAAATAGTAGATATTTTAATTGAATTATATGGAACATACATGTTTTGTAAAAAAAAAAGTCATGTAAAATAAATTGTAGGCAAATGCAAGGCTAAGTATTTATTTGGAATTTTATCATTTGTATTTGAAAACTGTAAGAGAGTATTTCACAATATAGTGTGTTTTCACATAGACGATGCCATTCCCCTTTATTTCATGTATCTTATTGTTATTTCCTTCTAAGAATACAACTGCTTTCATTAAATAATTTCTCTACAGTTACTGTTATGTTCTGTATTTCAGTATTTCTCTCCATATTACCTTTGTGTTTATAGCTGAAAGTATACACATGGTAAATTTATTTTAAGTTTGTTCTTTTATTGTACAGCATTTTTTTCTGAAACAGAGTTTGTATGCAGTAACCACCAGGATCTCAAACTCATCAATCAAGGCACAATTTCTCTCAAGATGATAAGGGACCAACAGATGCATACCACCACCTGCTGCAGATGGTATTGTTAAACAACCTCCCATTTTTACTTACAACTTTTACTTGCTTTGCCTGATGAAAATAAATTGAACTAATATATTTTCTCATTTACTACAAATTGGAAGAGTTTGTTTTTATGTAACCATATATTTATAACTTGTGGTTTTCTATACATAATTTTACACCTTCATAAAACTTGGAATATACATTAAGCATCACATATTTAAGATATATATTGATCAGTATTCATATCCTCTATGAATTTCACTGTGAACACAGTGTCCAGTGGAAGAGCTAATACAATATAGCATTGGCTAACCTTTATAATTGCTATATACTGATGAATTTAATATCTTCACATTAGATGTTTTTCACTTGTTATTCCAATATCATGCATTTAAGTAATGTTTGAGAATTAATTTTCAAATCATGAAGGTTCATTGAATTTCTGAAATACTTCTCTGTACTTTGAGATGATCATGTAAGTTTTGACATTTCAGTTATTAATGTAGTAAAACATAAACACTTTATAAAAGTTTATATAAGCCTTCACATATAAGTCATGTTTCATCCTTGGGTTAAATAATTGTGTATATTGAATTTAAATAATTCTATATATTGAATTCTTTTCTGGTGGCCAAATCCTCTTTTTTTTTCTTCTTTTACTTTTTTAAAATTAGTTCAAATTAGGAACAAGCTTGTGTCACATGTCAATCTCGTCTCCCTCTCCCTCACCTCACACTCATTCCTCCTCCCACACCCCAAACTAAACCCCACCCCATCCACCCTCCACTCCCCAGGCATGGTAGGGCCCTCAATTTTTGCATAGTATTCAATTAGGGTTTTTAAAAAAACTTTATTCTTTCAATACTTTGTGATTACATTCTGTCTTCTCCCTCATGTTTTCCAGATACTCCCTACCTCCCTAACATCCAAACTTTACATAGTCTTAAATGGTAGCAATCTTTCTCACCCTCTGCTTCTCTTTCCTTTCTAAACACCCCAAAATATAACAAAACAAGAAATAAGTAAAACTCAAAATATGCAAAGTAAAGCCAGTAAAGTGTATTATATATATATATATATATATATATATATATATATATATATGTGTGTGTGTGTGTGTGTGTGTGTGTGTGTGTGTGTGTGTGTTTTGTGTGTGTGTATTTATACATATATATGTGTGTATTTATATATATGTATATGTATATATATATATATCCTTCTATATACACATATCCAAATATATAAACCATATATACACACATGTACTGAAAATAAAATGCAGAAATAAACTAAGAAACAAAAATTTAATCCGTTGTGTCTTGGCAAATTTATAGTAAATCTGAGGCCTACATGGATGAGTGGTTAATATATAACTAGTGACATTTCTTTGGAATAAATAGAAATTTCCTAGCACATAACAATAATAAATTACTCCTTGGAAGAGGTTGTAGTTTATGTCTACTTTCCATTCCATAGCTGGCATTTTGCCTGATTTCAGCTCGTGTAGAAATTTGTGTCTGCTGCAGTATTTGCTTTGTGGTCCTATGTGTGTCAGTCCTGTTGTGAATGAAAACTCTTATCGTTTTACCTCTACTATTGCTGCTCATTCAAATGGATGACACTTGAAAAATTCATCCTGAGCGAGGTAACCTGCACCCAGAAATACAAACACAATATACACTCACTTCCAAGTATATACTACTTATAAAACAATGTTTTCAAGTAATCCACAACCCCAGAGAAGCAGAGTAACAAAGAGGACTTTTGAGTGAATCATTAATTGCCTCATAAGGGTAAAAGTGAGATTTCCTTGGTACACTGGGAGATGTATTATTGATTGGAGAGGAATTCTCGTGAACGGAAGGTAGTGACTTTATTGAAAATTACACTATTCAAGTAGTATAATTTTAAATAATTATAATTATAATTTATTATAAAGTCAAAAAACAATTTAAAATTATTGAAAATATACATATATTATTAATATTTCTTTAACAGGACTAGTATAAATTATTGCTTAATCTTCTTGACATTGTTAGATACACAATGCAAATTTGGTAATTTCAGGGCAGGGATTGAAAATAATAACTATATATTATTTCAGTATGACTTTCAGTCACTTCTGTATATATAAAATGGAGAAAAGCTAAATTTCAAGCATTTAACATGGTTCTTGGGAAGTCTAAATGACACATCAGGAAATGTTATCTGAAAGCAGCAATTGGCAGCCCAGAATCACAATCACTCAATCCAGGGAAAAACAGAGGCTTTCATGTAGCTATTCTGGATGTAGGTACAAGCAGCTGGATATATGATAACAACCTACATTGCAAAGATTGGTTTATTTCTTTGACAATCGGCATCAGAGTAAAGGTAAATTATATTATTTTTCCTGTCATCCATTTTCAGTTTAGATGCTGCTGCTGCAATACACGTTCAGGTGAGAGAAAGATCAGTCAGTAGCTCAGATGGAGATCTTCAAAGCAGCTACAAAATTTACCTGCATTGCTTGAAATGAGATCACTCACCTTATTGTTTCTTATTACTGACTTAATTAGAATACACACAGTCCTTCAATTAGGAGCCAGGAGTGCTGATATTAGCATCACCAGTGCAGGTACTTACATGTCTGGCTCTAGATACATTGAAGTGCTCAGTAGATCCTGGGTATAGCCTGAGGCTAAGAGCACACTGACACAGAAAAGGCAGAATGCTCCTGATATCAATATGAGAGAGAGGCTGTGGGAAACAGCCAAGGCAACGTTTGGTGTCCAACACTAGAGGGCTTGAAGTTAAAATTTCCACTTACAATGCAAGTATTTCATTTAGGACAAATGGACACATATTGGAAAAAAAGCTAATATTGAAGCATTTAGCATGCTCTTTGGGAATCTGACAGGGCATATCAGAAAATGTCAGCAACAATCAGCTATTGGCAGCCTTGATTAAAAATCATGCAGCTGCATTCAGAATCCTGGGCTTTTATGCTTAGAGCCAGGATGTAGCCCCAAGCAACCTAATATATGAGCAACCCCTACCAGCCACCAGTTGCTATTTTTTTTTTCTTTTTGATAATTGGAAGGTTTATTCCAGTGAACATTTTGTTTTTTCATGTTGTGCTTTCAATTTCGCTGCTTCTCTGGAAGCACACCTTTAGCTGGGAGGGAGAAATGAATCAGCAGTTCTGATGGAGATCTCCAATAGAAAATCACGATTTGCAGCCTGTGCTGGCATTGAGATCTCTCTTCTTATTGTCTCTATGCACAATTTCAATGCACACAGCCATTCAATCAGAGGCAAGGGGCCCTAATAAAAGTGTCCACTGTGAGGCTTCTTACCAGGATCTCTGAGTCCTGGAGTAGAGCCCGAGCCCTACTGGACAATGACCCGGACAAGGCAGACTGGTCCTGAAATCTACAGGAGTCAGAGCCCTTGAGAATCAGCTAAGGCACAGATCAATTAATGCCTAACACAGGAGGACTTTCAGTGAATATTTCTACTTATAATGTAAGCATTTCATTACAGGTAATCATGAACATATTTTGGAAAATAGCTGAAATTGAAGCATTTAGCATGCTGTTGGGGAGTCTGTCAAGGCATATCGGAAAATGTAAGAAAAATCAGCTCTTGGCAGTCGCAATTCACAAACATGCAGCTCCAGGCATAATCAAGTGTTTTCATGTTGATAGCCACGAAGTAGTCCCAGGCAATCGGACCACCCCCTACCTAACAGCAGTTCTTATATTTTTACTTTTGATTATTGGAGTTTTGTCTGGTGAAAATTATGTTTTCAATTTTGCTGCTTCTCAGGATTTGCCCACCATGCTGGAATTGAGATCTCTAATCTTATGGGCTCCATACCCACTTTAAATTTACACTGCCCTTCCATCAGATACAATGAGTGCTAATAAAAGTATTAGCATGAGGCTTCTTACCAGTGAGGCTTGCTATTTACTCCAGGTCACAGTTGATCCTGGGTATTCTGGAGGCCCAACTGTACAATGACAGAGACAAGTCTGACTGCTCCTGTGATCTACCATAGTCACAGCCCATGAGAATCAGCAAAGGCAGGAATTGTTTGATTGCCAGCATTACACTTGCTAGTCTCCCAGATCCTGTCTCCTGTGCAGGCAGTAGCATCATGCTTCTAAACCAGTTGCTTATATTTTAAAATATGCCATAACTAAGTCTTGAATTGCTGTATCATCTGCAAGGTAGATCATACACTCCTGGCTGTAACTCTTGTCCTTTCTTGTAATTTTGATCATTGCGGCCCAAGGGGGGTGCTTCATGAAGACAAGTACCATCACAAAGTAGTAGCTCAATTCCTGCATCATAAAAGAGCCCACCTCAACCTGTTTGTTTTATTTCCCATCTAGTTCATGAAGAAACATTTCTGACTATGTGATATGGATACATGAACAGACATATGGGTACTTCAACATATGGCATTAGAAATCAGTTTATCAGTAGCTGAATGAAAGGAATAGGTTTTGCATAACTCTGTGACCATTCTAGTCTCAGGTTCTTTGACATTTTAACAGGGTGGGATATCTTTTCAATTCAATGACTGCCCACTATATTCTACTGTTTGGAATGTAGCATAAGTAGTGAGAAGTTTGTTTCTCCTGAACTTTTGAAGTTGGAGGTTTCTGTCCTGTTGGGTTCCACAGCTGCTCTGCCCCAAATAAACACACAAAAACTTATGTTATTTATAAAATGTTTTGCTAATGGCTCAGGGTTCTCGTTGGCTATGTCTGCCTTAATTGTCATCCACTTTCTATTAATCTATGCATTGACACAAGGCTGGGGCTCACACATAATCTGGCATGTTAACTCCTTCCTCAAAATGGAGTTTGTTGGGAGCCTCTCTCCACCTTTCTCTCCAGTCATTTTCTGTTCTGGTATTCTTCCTATGTTTCCTTCCTGCTAGGTGGCAAATCAGTATTTTCTTTCCTCTACCAATATAAGAAACATATATACACAAAGACAACCCCTTTCAAACTTTCATTGTATATATCAAATATCTATGGACACTGAGAAAAGAAGTCTCCAAGAACATGGCAGTATAGGACATTTTAAAGGAGCTTATTTTTCAAAAGCAGTAAAAGGGAACATAATATTACAAGGTTTAGAGATTTGCAACAATTTAACAAAGCAGTAAGTACAACGCAAGCATTACATCATATAGATATATTCAATGAGAATTTTTTAGGCCTCATAGCATGATGCATGTTTAGGAAAAACATTAAGTTTAGGCTGAGATGATATAGAGATAGACATAGATGGGACAGTAATAGGAAAGTCAAGAGAGAATTAGAGATCAGAATGTGACGGTAACACTGGTGTGAAAGCATTACTCAAAGTTCTCTAGTCCCTAATACCTTTGTAAAAGGGAAATCACATTATAAAAGAGCTTTCAAAATGCCTCACAATATACTAAGTTACAGTCTTCTAAGACCTTGTGCTTCAAGACTCTGCTGTTCAAGGCTAATTGACCATGAGGCTGTCTGTATTGAAAACTTACTTTCACAGGGTAGATTTCCAAACAACTATCTGATATTTGAATGAGGTTACTACTTGAATTTAATTTGATTCTCAATCTCAATAACTGAAAAAATTACATAGATGCTACATACTTAAAAAGCATCATAGCAAGCAATTCTTTTTTTCAGGAATTCCATCTAAAGCAATAAAACTCTAGTAAGAAAAATATAGTCAAAGAGAATCTGTTGAAAAATATGTTCTCAGCATATTCCACAGTTGTCTAATTTTATAATAAATAGAAATGATAAAATTTGAACAAAGAAGGTTTGATAATAGATAAGGGGAACATTTTTATCTCTTGCCAAAGTTTAAGGTTTCTTTTGTAACTTTAATGCATTTCTTCATAAACTGTAAGGGATCAATTCATAGTCTAGTACACTTTCTTATGGCATTTCCTTGTCATTTCACAATTCTTCCATTATTGGTTGAGATGCACTTTTACATAAATTCTCAAAAGTTACTGATATATATATATATATATATATATATATATATATATATATATACTTCTATTAAATTTATATGACTATTAAATTTGCATTTAAAATTTACATCATACATACATCATGTTTATTCCAGTGTTTTTCTTTTACCATGTGGTTTGTAGTTTGATACAGTATCTCACTGTGCTGCTCAGACTCTTCACTTTTTCCACTTTTCCTCCTAGCATTAGGGCAGTTCACATTGCAGATTCAGAACATGAAACACACCTGCAAATACACCTGTTTTTATTTGATTTTTTTTGGTTTAATTGTTTATATACAATATTAGACAGAAAACTGATGTTTTGCCAATCATCACAGCTTTGTTGAATTATGATTAGGAGTAAACATAAATTTAGCACATAAATTTTTTTTTATACAAGGGTTGTGCTCCCTTAAATGCCCTGCCCTGATAATGAGATTGATGACTGTCTTATATGCCAACCTATAGCATTCATCCAACACCTGGTGAAAGTAGAAGAAGACACCCACAACTGATCACTGAACTGAATTGGAATCCAGTCTCAGAGAAGGACCAATGAAAAGCAAAGGCGTCAAGACCAGGCTGGTGAAACCCACAGAAACAGCTGACCTGAACATTGGGGAACTCTTGCTCCTCAGACTGATAGCTGGAGTACCAGCATGGGACTGATCCCGACCCCAGGAACATGGGTTTCTGTGAGGAAACCTCAGAAATCTACAGACCTCCTGTAGAAGTTCAGTACTTACCTCTATCATAGGTGTGGACTTTGGTAGCCTGTTCCAAATAGAAGAATAATCCCTGAGCCAAGACACATGGGGTGGGCCCATGCCCTATCCCAAAGGATACAATAGACACTGATGACACCCTATGGAAGTCCTCATCATCCAGGGGGAGCAGAAATATGTGATATATAGGGTTTTAGTTGAGAGGGGTAGGGGAAGATGGGAGAGAGAAGGGAAATGGGATTGTCATGTAAAACAATCCCGTTTCTATTTCCAAATAAAAAAGTTGAAATAAACACAACAATGATAGAGTAATTTAATAATTACTCAATAATTTAATGATTATGTTCAATTATTTGATAGTAACTTAAAACTTACCTAATAATTTATTAATTATTATGTGTCTATTTAATAATTAGTAATTTAATAATTAATGTACTGCCCACATTACATTCTATTCTTAAGTTTTTCTAATAAGGTGTAAAAGAATTATTGAATGACACAGAAAAATTAAAGACACTAAAAACAGAAAACACATTGTACCTTAATCTCTCAATCTCTTAAAAGTCTATATGTCATGAGTCTAAAGAAAAGAAATGTTTGTTTTAAGGGCATTTCAAAATAAGAAAATCATCATCTGGTCAGGAAAATGTGAAACTCACATGATGGGTTTTTGATGTGTTTAATTCATGTTCAGTCTGCATTTCTGCCTTCAGGAAAAATATTCTGCATGCTGTTTCTGCAGCATGTTTTTCTGCATGCTGGACACATATTTATTCACATATATGAAACCTAAATATAACTAAAGTAGTATACTTAAGACTAAACTAGATAACTTAAAGGCTGAGCATTCCAAAAGAAACTACTCTAGAGTAATATTTATTTGTACTTCAAAATGCATAGCATAAATTAGTAACACTGACAGTTTCCTTGGGGGGCTCATTTTGAATAAATCTTTTGTACTGTGCAGTACCCTATTTCAAAATAAGTTATCTTGGGCTAACCCCAAAAGGAAGACGGGCAGGCTTATTCTTCATTCTTTGTGGCATGTTCATTGTGCACTCTTATCCTATTTGCGTTCTGGAAGGAAATGATGTATGCTTGAAACTTATAATGAAAACAAAAAGAAGAGAATTTCTGAGGTCAACCAGAGGGAGCTGTAGAAGGCCAGGTTTACACATACCCAGGAACGCAGAAACAAACAAACAAACAAAAAAACAAAAACAAAAAAACATTACTTTATTGAAACTTTAATTTTGTTTTTGTGTTTTCATCATAAACATTAGATGGACTCACACATTGCATGAACTCCTTCTTCATGTGGAAATTAGGTCACCCAGTCAGAAAAGAGAACTGGTAAGAGTGACACAAAAGCATGACTTTCTCTTTCTCTTTCTCTTTCTCTTTCTCTTTCTCTTTCTCTTTCTCTTTCCTCTTTCTTTCTTTCTTTCTTTCTTTTTCTTTCTTTCTTGTCTATTCATGGTTATAATTTATTATGTCAGTAAAGTCTCAAAGTTTTATTCTTCTAACTCTAGCCTTATTTTCTGATAATCTTGACAAGTTTAAGTTTTACAATTTCAGCCACTTTTAATGTATATGCCTTCCAAAAATATGTCCAAATATGCTCATTTTAGTGTGGAAAATATATATATATATATATATATATATATATATATATATCTGAGAAAATTTACCTCAATCTTATGAAACTGTATATTGTGAGTTTATTATCAAATGTGGGACTTTCCCTATGAGCACATTTATTTGTTTAGTAAAGTGATCACTAAAGTAAAAAATATTTCTTGTGAAAATAAAAAGAGTATGCCCTTTACAAAAATTACAGATTTTCATTGCCTTAAAACTAAGAAAAATAGCAGGGCATTGGTGGCATACTCCTTTAGTCCCTAACCCAGTTCCTTGTCCCTTTTTCCATCCTATTCACCCCACCAACTCTCCAACCAGATCTCCAGACAGATATGTATCCAAATGTATACATAACTATTCCGTGTTATGCAAAAATATGGTCATATGTAATTCTCTTTCCAGCTGAGTTATTGGTATTGAATAGCCATAATGGGTCATGTTTATTGTGATAATGTGTCCTTCTCTTTGCATCCATCATTTACCAGTACATTTACATCTGTATGTGGGATATAGTGAGAGATACCCTTTCATGCTGGCTCAACAACTTTTGATGTAAATGTACTAATATTTTTAGTTATATATACCTTTGAGAATTTAAGTTGCTAAGTCTTTATAATTCTACATGGAGGATACATTTCTCACAGTATTTTTGTTTGGACCTTATAATATGTTTGCACACTTTCTGCTATGTTTTCACACTTTTTGGAAAATGGTGAGTTTTATTTAATGATCAGTTGGAGTTAGATATGAACCTGTCAGTATTTTTTTAATGTGTGAGCATTTGAGAATCTGTGTAAGTCTCCATGTGATTCCAAATTGAGTCATTGTATGGGTGACAGCTTGAGTGTACATATTTTGAACATATTTAGAAATTATGAAGCTTCTGGAATGGTAAAAAAAAAAGTTTAGCTTTAAAGATCCATGGTATTTTTGTGACTGGGTTACCTCACTCAAAAAGGTTTCTTCTAGTTATATCCATTTGCCTTTGAATTTCAAGATTCCATTGTTTTTTGTTTTTTGTTTTTTGTTTTTCCTCTGCGCATTCCATTGTGTGAATGTACCACACTTTCTCTATTCATTCTTCAGTTAAGGGGATTCTGTGGTGCTTCCAGGTTCTGGCTGTTACAAATCATGCTATTATGAACATAGTTGAACAGATGTCCTTGTTCTGTGAATGTTATTCTTTTGCATATATGCCTGAGAGTGGATAGCTGGATTTTGGTGGCAGATGGATTCCAATTTTTCTGTTGAATCACCATACTAATTTCGAAAATGGCTGTACGAGTTGGCACTCCCACCAGCAGTGGAGGAGTGTTCCTCTTTCTCCAATCCTCTATATCATAAGCTGACAATGGTGTTTTAGATTTTAGCCATTCTGACAGGAGTAAGATGGTATCTCAGTGTTGTTTCGATATGTATTCCCTGATGGCTAAGGATGTTGAGCACTTTCTTCTGTGTCTTTCAGCCATTTTAGATTCATGTACTGAGAATTCTGTATTTAGTACTGTACCCCATTTTTTAATTAGATTATTTGGTGTTTTTGTAAATAGCTTATTGAGTTCTTTGTACATTTTGGTGGTCAGCCCTCTGTCCTATATGGCGTTGGTGAATAACTTTTCTCATTCTATGGGCTGCAGTTTTTTTCTTGGTATACACTCATATATGGATTTTACACATACAAGCAATTGATTACCAAACTACAATCTACACCACCAGAGAAGGTAGAAAACATGGAGGACACATGGTCTCCAGGAGAAGGGGAAAGGGACAAGATCTCCTGAACAAATTGCTAGCATGGGGAGACAGGAGAGGGAGCTAGCAGAATGATAAGGGGAGAAGAGGAGGGTTGAGGAGGACATAAGGTAGCAGGAAGGTTGTGTATGGGGAAGAATAGTGGACAGAAAAATGAGAGAGAGAGAGCTATTATAGGTTTAAAGAGAAATCAGACACTAGGGAAATGTCCAGAGATTTACAAGTATGACAACACCTGACCATCCAAGCAATAGTGCAGAGGCTACCTTAAATGCCCTTCCCTGATAATGAGATTGACCACTAACTTATATGCCATCTTAGAGCCTTCAACCATCAGCTAAAGGAAGCAGAAGCAAATACCCACAGTTAAACACTGAACTGAACTAGAATCAAGTTGCTGGGAAGGAGGAGTGATGAGAAAAGGGGGCAATGCCAGCCTGGTGAAACCCATAGAAACAGCTGACCTGAATTAGGAGGGTGTTCTCGTGATCAGACTGATTCCTGGGAAACCAGCATGGAAATGATACACACCCCATGAATGTGGGTATAAGGGAGGAAGCCTGGGAAATCTATGGGGCATTTTGTAGTAGATCAATACTTATCTATAGCATAGGAATGGAGTTTGGGAGCCCATTTCATACAGAGCAATAACCCCTCAGTCTAGACACACGGCCTAGGCCCTATTGAAAAAGATATGACAGACTCTGGAGACCCCACAATGGAAGTCTTCACTCTCCATGGGAAGCAGAAATGGTATGGGATCTGTAGGGTGTCAGTTGCAGGCAGGGGAAGAGGGGAGGGAGAGGAACTGGGTTTCACATGTAAAAAAATCTTGTGGTTGAGAGAGTACCTTAAATGCCCTTCTCTGATAATGAGATTGATGACTACCTTATATGTCATCCTATATCCTTCATTCTGTAGCTGATGGAAGCAGAGGCAGAAACCCACAGCTAAACACTGAGGTGAACCCTTGAATCCAGTTGAAGAGGGAAGGGTGATGAGGAAGCAGGTCAGAACCAGACTAGAATGTCCCCAGGGTACAGCTGACCTGAACAAGGGGATTACCATAGATAACAGACTCATAGCTAGGAAAATAGTATAGGATTACTTTAAGACCCCCTGAATAAGAATGTTAGTTTGAAGGTCTGGGCAATATATGAGTCCTCTGATGGTGGATCAGTATTTATCCCTAATGTAGGATTGGTCTTTTGGTGACTTTTCAACATGGAAGGATACTCTCTCAGCATAGACACAAAGGGGAGGTTGTGGCTGTGCTCCAAATGATATGACAGACTTTGAAGATCCCTAATGATAGACCTTGCCATACATGGGCTGCCCAAAAGGATTGGGATGGGTTGTAAGTGGCAGGGGAGGAGAGGAGAGAGAGGGAACTTGGACTGACATGCAAAAGTAGACTGTAATAAAAAATAAATGAAATAACCTCTTTAATAAAATACCTTGTAAACTAAAATTATTATTACAAGCATTAAATTTTGGAATTCTCTTAATATTCTATGATTAATTATTAATGATTCTCATACATTTATTACAGCTATCCATGCCCATTTTAATAATGTTTCTTATAATGTAAAGATTTAGACTTTTTTATTAGTTTTAGTTAGGGAACAAGCTTGTTTCACATGTAAGTCCCTTCGCCCTCTCCCTCCCCTTACCACCATCACTCCTCCCCCACCCCCAGCCTACCCCCCACCCCATCCACCCACCACTTCCCAGGCAGATTAGGGCCCTCAACAGGGGCTCTGCAAAGTCCACCAAATATTCCTGTGCTGGTCCTGGGCCCATCCCCATGTATTCAGGGCCAGAGTGTAACCGTTCATCTCACCCATGGGATGGGCTCTCAATGTCCCTTCTTGCACAGGGAAAATACTAATCCACCACCAGAGGCTCCCTGGAGTACAGAGGCCTCCTTATTGACTTCCATGTTCAGGGGTCTGGATTAGTCTTGTATTGGCCTCCCCGACAACATCTGGGGTCAATGTGCTCTCCCTTGTTCAGGCCAATTGTCCCTGTGGGTTTCTCCAGTCTGGTACAGACCCCTTCACTCTTCATTCCTCCATCTCTTCAACTAAATTACCAATTTCAGCTCAGTGTATATCTGTGGATGTCTGCCTCTGCTTCCATCAGCCACTGGATGAGGGCTCTAGAATGGCATGAAGAGAAGTCATCAATCTCATTTTAGGGGAAGGGCTTTTAGGTTATCCTCTCCACCATTGCCTGGATTGTCAGATCGTGTCATCCTTGTAGGTCTCTGGAGTTCTCCCTGGTCCCAGATCTCTTCTCAGACCTATAGTGGCTCCGTCTGATATGGTATCTCGCATCTGGCTCTCTCTCCTCTATTCTTTCCCCAACTCAATATTTCTGCTCCTCCATTTCCTCTCTTCTACTCCTCTTCTCTTGCTCTTATTGTAGCAGCTGCCTCCCCCTACCCTCATGCTCCCAATTGGTTCAGGATTTCATGCCACTTCCATTCCTGGGGACAATTTATCCCTTAGAGTCCTTCATGTTTCCTAGTTTCTTTGGTGAAGAGGATTATAGGCTGGTAATCCTTTGCTCTATGTCTAAAATTCATATATGAGTGAGTACATACCATGTTTGTCTTTTTGGGACTGGGTTACCTCACTCAGGTTGGTTTCTTCTAGTTCCATATATTTGTCTGCAAATTTCATGATTCCATTGTTTTATTCTGCTGAGTAGTACTCCATTGTATAAATGTACCACATTTTCTCTATCCATTCTTCAGTTGAGGGCCATATAGGTTGCTTCCAGTTTCTGGCTATTACAATCAATGCTGCTATGAACATGGTTGAACATATGTCCTTGTTGCATGAACATGCCCTATTTGGGTATATACCCAAGAGAGGAATGGCTGGATTTTGAGGTAGACTGATTGCCATTTTTCTCAGCAACCACCATACTGATTTTCAGAGTGGTCTTACAAGTTCACACTCCCACCAGTAATGGAGGAGTGTTCCTTTTTCTCCACATCCTCTCCAGCATAGATTGTCATTGGTATTTTTGATTTTAGCCATTCTGACAGGAGTAAGATGGTATCTCAGAGTTGTTTTGCATTGCATTTCTCTGCTGGCCAGTGATTTTGAACACTTTCTTAAGCATCTTTCAGCCATTTCAGATTCCTCTGTTGAGGATTCTCTATTTACATCTGCACCCAACTTTTTAATTTCATTGTTTGGTGTTTTTGTGGCTAGCTTCTTGAGCTCCTTATATATTTTGGAAATCAGTACTTTGTCAGATGTAGGATCAATGAAGATCTTTTCCCATTCTGTGGGTGGTCTTTTTGTCCTACTGACTGTTTCCTTTGCCTTGCAGAAGCTTCTCCGTTTCAGGAGGTCCCATTTATTAATTGTAGACCTCAATGTCTGTGCTACTGGCATAATGTTCAGGAAGAGGTCTCCTGTGCCAATGTGTTCAAGAGTAATTCCCACTTTCTCTTCTAGAAGAGTCAGTGTGGCTGGATTTATGCTGAGATCTTTGATCCATTTGCACTTAAGTTTTGTGCATGGTGACAGGTATGGATCTATCTGTAATTTTCTGCATGTCTGAATCCAATTGATCCAGCACCATTTGTTGAAGATGCTATCTTTTTTCCATTGCATAGATTTAGCACCTTTGTCAAAAATAAGGTATTCGTAGGTGCGTGGGTCAATATCAGGGTTTTCAATTCGATTCCATTGGTCTATATGTCTATTTTTTTGCCAATACCTAGCTGTTTTCAGAACTATGTCTTTATAGTAGAGCTTGAAGTCGGGGATGGTGATGCCTCCAGAAGATCCTTTATTGTATAGAGTTTGTGCTATCCTGGTTTTTTTATGTTTCCATATAAAGTTGAGTATTGTTCTCTAATGTCTGTGAAAATCTGTGTTGGGATTTTGGTGGGGATTGCATTGAATCTGAAGATTGCTTTTGGCATGATTGCCATTTTTACTATGTTAATTCTACCTATCGAAGAGCATGGGAGATCTTTCCATTTCCTGGTATCTTCTTTAATTTCTTTCTTTAAAGTATTAAAGTTCTTATTGTACAGGTCTTTCACTTTTTTTGGTTAGTGTTACCCCAAGATATTTTATGTTGCTTGTGGGTATTGTGAAAGGTGATGTTTCCCTGAATTCTTTCTCATTGGATTTATCGTCTGTATATAGTAAGGCTACTGATTTTTTTTTTGAGTTAATTTTGTATCCTGCTACCCTGCTGAAAGTTTTTATCAGCTGTAGGAGTTCCCTTGTAGAGTCTTTCAGGTCACTAATGTAGATTATCATGTCGTCTGCAAATAGTGAAAGTTTGACTTCATTCTTTTCAATTTGTATCCCTTTGATCCCCTTTTTCTTGTCTTATTGCTATAGCCAGAACTTCAAGTACAATATTGAAGAGATATGGAAACAGTGCACAGCCTTGTCTTGTTCCTGATTTTAGAGGAAACACTTTGAGTTTCTCTCCATTTAGCTTGATGTTGTCTATTGTTTTGGTGTATATTGCATTTATCATGTTTAGATATGTTCCTGTTATTCCTGTTTGCTCCAAGATCTTTATCATGAAGGGATGTTGGATTTTGTCAAAGGCTTTTTCAGCATCTAGTGAGATGATCATGTGGTTTTTCTTTTTCAGTTTGTTTATATGGTGGATTACTTTGATGGATTTTTGTATGTTGAACCATCCTTGCATCCTTGGGATGAAGCCGACTTGATCATGGTGTATGATTTTTCTGATATGTTCTTGGATTCGGTTTGCCAATATTTTATTGAGAATTTTAGCATTGATGTTCATGAGGGATATCGGTCTGTAGTTCTCTTTCCTAGTCCTATCTTTGTGTGGCTTGGGTATCAAAGTGATTGTAGCCTTGTAGAAAGAGTTTGGCAATATCTCATCTGCTTCTATTGTGCGGAACAGTTTGAGGAGTACTGGTATCAGCTCTTGTTTGAATTTCTGGTAGAATTCTGCAGTGAAGCCATCTGGCCCTGGGCTTTTTTTTTCTTTTTTTGTTTGGGAGGCATTTGATGACTGTTTCTATTTCATTAGTGGTTATGGTTCGATTTAATCTGTTTATCTGATCTTGGTTTAATTTTGGTAAGTGATATTTATCCAGAAACCTGTCCATTTCTTTTAGATTTTTGAATTTTGTGGAGTACAGGTTTTCAAAGTATGACCTGAAGATTCTCTGGATTTCTTCAGTGTCCTTTGTTATATTCCCCTTTTCATTTCTGGTTTTGTTAATTAGCATGCTCTCTCTCTGCCTTTTGGTTAGTTTGGCTAGAGGTTAGTTTATCTTGTTGATCTTCTCAAAGAACCAACTCTTTGTTTCATTGATTCTATGTAAAGTTTTCCTAGTTTCTACTTTATTGATTTCAGCTCTCATGTTGATTATTTCCTGGCATCTACTCCTCCTTGGTGAGTTTGCTTCTTTTTGCTCTAATGCTTTCAGTTGTTCTGTCAATTCTCTAATGTGACTTTTCTCCAGTTTCTTCATGTGGGCACTTAGTGCTATGAACTTCCCTCTTAGCACTGCTTTCAGAGTGTCCCATAAGTTTGGGTATGTTGTGTCTGCATTCTCATTAGATTCTAGGAAGTCTTTAATTTTTTTTTTTTATTTCTTTCTCAACCCAGGAATGGCGCAATTGGGTGTTATTCATTTTCAAGAGTATGCAGGTTTTCTGCTATTTGTATTGTTGCTGAATTCTAGCTTTAATGCATGGTGATCTGATAAGATTCAGGGGGTTATGTCAATTCTTTGTAACTATGGAGGTTTGCTTTGTTGCTTGCTATGTGGTCAATTTTAGAGAAGGCACCATGTGGCGCTGAGAAGAAGGTATATTTTTGAATTTGAATGGAATGCTCTATAGATATCTGTTAACCCCAGTTGGGTCATAACTTCTTTGAGATCCTTTGTTTCTTTGTTAAGTTTCTGTCTGGTGGTCCTGTCTAGTGGCGTAAGGGTGGTGTTAAAGTCTCCTACTATAAGTGTGTGTGGTTTTATGTGTGGTTTGAGCTTAAGTAATGTTTCTTTCACAAATGTGGTTGCCTTCATATTTGGGGCATAGATGTTCAGGATTGAGACTTCATCTTGATGGACTTTTCCTGTGATGAGCATGAAATGCCCTTCTTCATCTTTTTTGATTAATTTTAGTTTAAATTCCAATTTGTTAGATATTAGGATTGCTACACCAGCTTGTTTCTTGAGCCCATTTGTTTGGAAAATCTTTTCCCATCCTTTTACTCTGAGGTATCGCCTGTCTTTGAAGTTCAGGTGTGTTTCTTGTATACAGCAGAAGGATGGATTCTGTCTTCATATCCATTATGTTAGCCTATATATTTTTATGGGCAAGTTAAGACCATTGACATTTAGGGATATTAATGTTCATTGTTTGTTGGTTCTTGTTTGTTTTGGATTTATTGTTGGTGGTGTCACTGTGTGTTGATTTCGGCCTCTTACTTCTTTTTGTGTTTGGTAAAGTTAGATTATCTATTGCCTGTGTTTTTGTGAGTGTAGTTATGTTCGTTGGGTTGGAGTTTTCCTTCCAGAACTGTCTGTATTGCTGGATTTGTGGATATGTATTGTTTAAATCTGTTTTTGTCATGGAGTATCTTGTTTTCTCCATCTATAGTGATTGAAAGTTTTGCTGGGTACAGTAGTCTGGGTTGAAATCCATGCTCCCTTAGTGCTTGTAGGATATCTATCCAAGACCTTCTGGCTTTCAGAGTCCATTGAGAAGTCGGGTATGATTCTAATTGGTTTGCACTTATATGTTACTTGGCCTTTTTCCTTTGCTGCTCTTAATATTTTCTCTTTATTCTGTTGATTTGGTGTTTTGATTATTATGTGTCGGGGGGACTTCTTTTTGTGGTCCAGTCTGTTTGATGTCCTGTAAGCTTCTTGTACATTCATAGGCATATCCTTCTGTAGGTTGGAGAAGTTTTCTTCTATGATTTTGTTAAATATGTTTTCTGTACCTTTGAGCAGTGTTTCTTCACCTTCTTCTATACCTATTATTCTTAGGTTTGGTCTATTCATGGTGTCCCATATTTCCTGGATATTTTGTGTTAGCGATTTGTTGGACTTGAGGTTTTCTTTGGTTGATGAATGGATATCCTCTAGTGAGTCTTCAATAGCTGAGATTCTCTCTTCTATCTCTTGGATTCTATTAGTTATACTCACATCTTTAGTTCCTGATCGTTTATCCAGTATTTCCATTTCCAACATCATCTCCTTCTGTGTTTTCTTTATTGTGTCAAATTCAGCTTTCATGCTTTGAACTGTTTCAAGAGCTTCCTTCACTTGCTTGGTTGTTTTTTCTTGGGTTTCTTTAGATTCTTTAAGAAATTTGTTTATTTCTTGAATTTTTTGGTTTGTCTTTTCCTCCATTTTATGTAATTTTTGCTTGCTTTTTCTTCTATTTCTTTAAGGGATTTTCTTGTTTCCTCTTTAAAGGTCTCTATCATCTTGCTGAAATAATTTTTGAGGTCCATCTCTTCTTCATGCACTGTGTTGGGATTTTCAGATCTTGCTGGAGTGGAGTCCCTAGATTCTGGTGGTGTCATATTGGTCTTACTGTTGTTGAGCAAGTTCTTATTCTGTCTTCTTCCATATCTTTTTCCAGTGAGTGCAGGTGGGGTCTCTCTATCTCCTCTTGTTACCCAGTAGTGTGTGGGGCAGGAATTCAATGTCTGCAGCTCTGGATGGTCTTGCCTCTCTTGGTAGTCTGCTCACTCTGAAGGAGTTAGGCCTCCATAGGGGTCAGGTTTGTGGGGGCAGGACAGGAAGTAAGAGTGGGGTGTTTCCAGGATCTAGAAGTTCCTCACTGCCTGGGCAGGTCTACCCCAAGCAGGAGCAGGCCTGGGGAGATGTGGGTGGATGGGGCTTTGGAAGGGAGTGGGTAAGAGCAGTGAATCACTCACCTACTTGCTGATGGGTCGGCGGAAAGGGAAGGAAGAGTATCCTGTACCTAGATTCAGGTATCTCCTCCCTGCCTAGGCATGTCTACTTTAAGCAGGCACATGCCTGGGGAGATCTGGGTGAATGGTGCTTTGGACAGGATTTGGGTAAGAGCAGGGGGGTCTGACCTCATTGTGATCAGTCAGCAGAAAGGGAAGGAAGGGTGGCCTGTATCCAGATTCAGGGAGCTCCTCCCTGCCTGGATGTGTCTACTTCAAGCAGGCACAAGCTGGGAAGATCTAGTTGAATGGCGCTTTGGACAGGAGTTGGGTAAGAGAAAGGAGTCACTCACCTCGTTGTGATCAGTTGGCAGAAAGGGAAGGAAGGGTGGCCTGTACCCATATTCAGGGAGTTCCTCCCTGCCTGGCCATGTCTACTTTCAAGCAGGCACAAACCTGGGGAGATCTGGGTGAATGGCACTTTGGACAGGAGTTGGGTAAGAACAGGGAGTCACTCACCTCGTTGTGATAAGTTGGCAGAAAGGGAAGGAAGGGTGGCCTGTACCCATATTCAGGGAATTCCTCCCTGCCTGGCCATGTCTACTTCAAGCAGGCACAAGCCTGGGAAGATCTGGGTGAATGGCACTTTGGACAGGAGTTGGGTAAGAACAGGGAGTCACTCATCTCGTTGTGATAAGTTGGCAGAAAGGAAAGGAAGGGTGGCCTGTACCCATATTCAGGGAGTTCCTCCCTGCCTGGCCATGTCTACTTTCAAGCAGGCACAAACCTGGGGAGATCTGGGTGAATGGCACTTTGGACAGGAGTTGGGTAAGTGCAGGGAGTCACTCATCTCGTTGTGATAAGTTGGCAGAAAGGAAAGGCGATTTATACTTTTTAATGACATTTATTTTGATTTAACTATATAGATAAGGATTAGCGCAAACTAGTGGAAATATGATATTCTAATAAAATAATATCTTTGAATGGGAAAAAATAAATAATATTCAAATATCAATGTATCACAAGTATATTTTGTCTGTGTGGAAAAATTAATGTCTAATGCATGCAGACATGTCTGAGATGAACTAAAAATAAAGTCATATAAATAAATTAAAATTATTGAGAGTAGATAAATATATTATGAATATTTCTTTCTAAAATAAATTCTGAAAATTATTGCTTATTTTTCACGACACTGTTGGATATGGCTTGCAAAGTTTTCTCTTCAGAGTGGGGCTTGAAAGTCATAATTCCTTATTTTATTTCAGTATCTCCTTCAGTCACTTGTGTACACATATTATGAGAAAAGCTAAATTTCAAGCATTTGACCTGGTACTTGGGAAGCTGAAAAGATATATCAGGAAATATTAGCAGCAAGCAGAAATTGTCAGTAAAAACATCCAATGTAGGTAAAAACAGAGCCGTTTTTGTAGCAAGTCTGGATGTAGATACAAGCAGCTTGGAAACATCCTACTTTGCACAGTTTGGTTCATTTCTTGGACAACTTGAGTCAAAGCCACAGTAGCTAATATTTTTTTCTGGCATCCATTTTCAGTTCAGATGCTTCAGCTGCCATACACATTGAGGTGGGAGAGAGAAATGAGTCAGCAGCTCTGATAGTGATCTCCATGGCAACTACATGATACCAGCCACCAGTTCCTATTTTTTCCTTTTGATTATTGGAGTTTTCTCCAGTACAAATTATTTTTTTCATGTATCCTGCTTTCAATATCGATGTTTCTCTGGCAGCACACATTTAGGTGTGAGGGAGAAAAGAATCAGCGGTTCTGATGGAGTACTCCAAGAGAACATTAGGATTTGCCTCCACTGCTAGAATTGAAATCACTGTTCTTATTGACTCCATGCCAAATTTAAATGTACACAGCCCTTCAATCAGAGGCATGGGGTGCTAATAAAGTGTCAGCAGTGAGGCTTCTTGCCAATCGGCTCCAACAATACTCTAGGATTAAGTAGAACCTGGGTATAAAGCAAGGCTGACTATACACTGACCAAGAGAAGGAAGAATGCTTCTCAAATCCACAGGAGTCAGAGTCCAAGGGAATCTGGAAAGGCAGGATTTTTTTTTTATTCCCAGCAGAGGAGGCCTTTCATTGAAAATTTCCACTTAGAATTTAAGCATGCTATTTCACACACTCATGTACATATAAAGGAGAAAACTAAAATTCAAGCATTTTTCAACAACAAGAAGTTACTGTATGGCTAGAGACACTCAGTTATTTCCAGGTAGAAAGAGATCTTTCGTGTAGAGAGCAACAATGCTTGCTGAAGCAGGAGATATGTAACCAAATGTTGCATTCCACAGGTTGTTTACATTCCTTATGAAAATTGGCGTCAGAAACCAGAGGAAATTGCACTTTGCCTCTTACATCTACTTTCAGTTTCTCTGCTTCTCCTTCACCAGTGTTTAAGTTGGGAAGGAGATATGAATCTGCATCTCTGAAGCAGATCTCCAAGGGAACTACAGGAGTTGCCTCCAGTGCTGTAATTGAAATAAAGCTCCTCTGGCCATACTCCTGGACTCCGTAGATCCTAGGTATGGCCAGATCCACCTGTACACTGACACAGAAAAGGCAGACAGCTCCTGACATTTCTAGCAGAAAGGGCCTGTGGGAATCATCAAAGGAAGGTATAGTTTGATTTACAGCATTACAGCTCCGAGTCACTGATCCTGTCTCCTTTACAGGAAAAAGCATCCCAGTTCTGATGCTATGGAGTCTTCTCTTTTAAGATATCATGTACCTGTCTCAGTTTCAAAGTGTGGTATCATCTGCAAGGCAGATAATCCAGTTTACATATTTGTGTGTGACATGCACTAGATGAGTCAGACTCCTTTCTGTCTCCTGGAAGATCCACTGTGGGGACTGTTATTCCATTGTCAGTTTTCCAAACACCCTAGAGTCTGTGAAAGTATGAAACAGTAATATTTGCAGGTGATACCCTTGCTGTCACTGTTGCCCTGTGTTTACCATAAATTTTAGTATATTCTTGTTACCCTCTTTTTGCCATTTATGATCACAATTTCAATTTTACAATCTTTATTTACATTTCCTGTGTTTTTTGGCATATGCAAACTCTTCTTTCTTTCTTGTGACGCTATTCAGGTCTATAACATCTGGCCATGCTTGATGTTGGTTGCAAATCGCTTATTTAGTGATTGTCATAGATTGGTATTACATACTTCCCTTGAAACTGATTAACACATCAGATTACTTTGTTTTTGGTTCTTGTGTTTTTTATGTTGAGATTCCCTGCAGATTGTGTGCCTCCTATAATAGACTCTTCATTAGTATATCTGATAGTAACCTCGAGGCTTGTAAATATTGTTACTATGGATTCATTGATTACCTCTGAAGTTCTTATACTAGTTCTGGATCCTTTTCAATTTTGATCATTGAGGCTTTAGCATGGGGCTTAATAAAAAAGTCAACATTACAAAGCAGTACCTCAAATACCTGTCCTGTGAGATATACTTCTTTAATGGAGGCCTTGGAGCCTATCCTGGCACTTGCTCTGGAGAATAGGCTGGCCTCAAACTCACAGAGATCCACCTGCCTTTGCTTCCTGAGTGCTGGGATTAAAGGTATACACCACCAACACCCAGGGAAATAGTAGATTTTTCCATCAAAAATATATGATAGACATTTAAGTACAGTAGAATAGACATGCCATCAACACCAGGATTTTCACACACAATTCTTCTTCCAGATCATGCTAGCAAAATTCCTAGTATAGAAGTTGAATAGACCCATGAACCATGGGCACACATAGCATATTAATTATATTTTATTTTGTATTAAAGTGTGACAAAAGACATCATAATACTGTAAGTCTTATCAAAATAAATTCAAAATAGATATTATTGAATAGTAGAGTGCATATGAGTGAAGATTTGCTTAGAACTGTATGATATAATGCATGTGAGCATCCTCTTTTTACCTCTTATTCTAGTCCATATTTGCACTTAGAAATCAAATGTCTCAATCAAGAGATCCCTGACAGAAATGGAAGCCTTCATTTAGAAGGTGTTGTTAAAGATATAGGATCAGCTTCCATTCCACACTGGCTTACTTTAGCTGTTATCAAAGGCAAGAAAATTCAGGGTATATTTCTTGTTTCCTGTGTTTCTCCTTCCACTTTCCCTATTTCTAGTGTAATATAATGGGATAGAGGTAAGTGCAAAGAAAGAGCAGCTCTGCCAGAGATTTCCCAGTTTGCAGCAGGGTTTGATTTGATATTCTGGTTTTCAAATCTCTCATGATTGTTCCTCTATACATCCTTTATATTCATATACATAGTGAACCAAATGGAGGCAACCAAAAGGCAACTTCTGTTCTGAGGGAGAGCTTCTAACAACCCAGGATGAAGCTAGCACTGAGGATTACACTCTATAAAATTACAGCAGGGTTCCATTGCTGAGGACAACACACTCACACTCATTGAACATGGAAGGCAGGCAGTGTCTGCATGCAGCCTTCACACCTACATTCTAGTGTTTGATATATAAAGGCTCTCTGTGAAACTGAAAGAGAAACATGGATACCAACCTAGCCACAAAAACTTTGACCTAAAATAGGTCCTTAATACAAGATTGCTAAGGTAGTGGTCTGGCAGAACTTTTGTAATTGGCCAACCAATGTCAAACTTAACTTGAGGACTCCTAGGAGTTGGAGCCCAAGACTGCCAGTGATTGGATGGCCAGGAACTGGGCACTAGAAAACCCAGTACCCTGGGTAATAATTAAACAGCATTTACCTGAAAACTGAATTGTTTCTAATGATATACTGCTGTACTCATGCATCTGTTTTCTGTCCAGACCTTGTCAAAATGCTTCCTATAACAGCAGATATAAAAGGGTACAAACACCCACAGACAGATATTACACACAGAGAGAAATTAATTTGGAGGTCTGCATCAGGTTCCTTCTCTCTAATCTCCATGAATCCCATAAAGAGGTGGCAGGAATTCTATAGGAGTCAGTTGGGTTGGAGTGTCCTAGGAATACAGGACCATCTGAATCAACTAAGTGGCATGCACATTTGTTCACAGAGACTGAAGAGTCAAAAACAAGGTATGCATTGTTTGTGCCAGGTCTTCAGTATATATTTTGTTTATATTTGCTGTTTTTTGTGGAATTCCTAACTGTTGGAACAGTTCCTTATTGTACTCTTTTGCATAGTTTGTGACTCTTTCCTAAAATTGGGTAACATTGTCCAGGCTTGGTGTGAGGGCTTTTGTAGTGATTAAATGCCATTTGTTCTGTCATGTTCTATTTTGAAGGTGGGGTAGGAGAAAATGTATCCAGTGAAGAGGGGATCTGATGAGATGCTAGGAGGAACAGAGACAGTGAAAATTGTGGTTGCAATTTATAGTATTAGAGAAGAATATATTTTGTGTTTTAAAAAATTTCAGATTCCCAAAAAAGATGTAAAATTCCCTAAGCAATTTTTGCCACATCTCCAACTCTATCACTACAACTAGTATTTTCAAACTTATGACAGGTTTAGGCAAATTGCTGCCTGACAATGAGGACTGCCCTGATACTAGGAAAATGTTCTTTCCTTTGCTGGAGAGTTGTAGCATTCTGAGGAGAGATTGAAGCAAGTGGGCCCTTAGTGGCAGCATCCCTCCATCTGCTGGATCTGACAGGGAAAGTGATTCTTAGTTCCCTTTAAACAATTAACTCTGGGAACATTTTGGTTTGTTTGAAGTTAAGCACTTGCTTTCAGGCCAATAGGGTTTCAGTTAATCAGGGGTTCTATTGCTTACATCGTGTCTTCATTTTCAGGAGAGTGATGGGTATCTGAAATAAACATTTCTACTTTTCAGATACATCCTTCCTGCCTGGTAAATGTTCTACACCACTGTTTTCACAAAATGAAAACAATTAAAGTGGGATCTCTAATAGTTTTAAAGCAATCACACATCTTGTTGCTGCCACAGGAAAAGAACTCAGGAGACTCTGGGATGATATACTAATTCCCTGAGTTTTTAAAGCTGTGTGAGGTTCAGCCTGTCTGCAACAGGGTATATGGCTACCATAATTGACTTCTGTGAGCCACAGGAAATATCTTATAATTTACTCATGCACATGAAAATGTCCAGTTTCAGCCCAAAACAAAGCTTCATTCATATTACCAACATTATGTAAATGATTATATGCTAAAATACATTTTTTTGTAAACAGAGACTCTGATAATAATATAAAAAAGAATACAAGAGACATTGATTCTCACAGTCACCCACTTCTTCTGGCCTTGTTACAACCTGTATTTTCTTTTTCATCATAGGCTTTAGTAGAGGGTTTTAGAACATCCTGTTTAAGTCCTAATACCCCAAATTCTCATTTTGTCTAAGCATATAACACCTGGCATTTTCAGTGTTATTCCTCCTCTAGGGCATGTAGAACCCTCTCAGATGAATGCAGATCCAGTGATGTATATGTTTAGGTATATAGGAATGTGTCAGTAGGGTTCTATTTCTATATTCCTCTTTAAGAATAACAGCAGGGAGATTTTCCATAGGCATGTGATCCATCTAGTCTCAGGTTCTTGACTACCTTAGCTGTCGTAATCATAGGCAGCATAAAAATAGACATTGCAAAGAGATGCCTGAAAAAAACAGGTATGAGGAAATATATATATATATATATATATATATATTATATATATATATATATATATATGTCACTGCTCAGAGCAGTCTACCAAGGGAATACCCTGAATGTCTAGATTCCCATGGAGATTAATGGCTTTGCAGAGATATTTCTTGAAGCAGAATATCTTTAAAGTTAAAAAAATCCTCATAAGACCATATTATCTTACAATGTAATGAAAAGAGTATCTGTGTGACCTGCAGGAGACACAGAAATTGAAAACTAAACATATGGAGGAATTTGGTGGTATTTCTCACACATTAATTCTGAACAACCTGCTTCAAACAAGAACAATGGCTTGCATGAACACATCTGTGGAACTACATATAAAATCATACATGAATAAAGAGCAAATGTTTAAAGTATACATGTATTATGAAAAGTATTATCAAATATAAATAATTCAGATTATTACTTATTGATCTTGACATTGTTAGATTTCCTATGTAAACTGTACATGGTCTAAGCAGGTTTGAACATACCATTTCCTATTAAAACAAAAGTATATCATTTCTAACATATACATATATGCATATCCTATAATTCAAGCATTTAATTATTCAACTTAGAAAATATGACATTTCATATCATAAAATGTTGGCAACAAGCAGCAAATGGCTGTTCAGAGTCACTATCATAAAGATATCTGAGATGTACTGGCCAGAGTGCATAGTATAATTGGCAAATTCAATGCATGTGAGAAATAGTATTTTATTGTGATATTGGTAATAAACGTCTGCACGCAAGAAATATGTGATTGGTTTTAGTTTACTTTTGTACATTTGAAATAACATCAGCTCCACATGCAGGCATTATTCCTTCAATAGTATACCCAGGCAATGTTCAAAAATTTCCTGTGGAAGAATCATGAACCCAAAATACTATCAGAGAGGCTTATATCATTTAATCAGATGATTGAAGAGGAAAGACAAAATTCCACAGGCCTGCTATCCACTACAGGCTCCAGAAGTGCTATTTTAGGCCCCCAATCAAGGGACACACAGGTGCTTTAAGCATATGAACATGAATTCTTTTGAAGGGAAAGTAGTGATTCTGTCAAAATTTCAATATTCTCATATTAACACTGAACAGAATATTTCCTGAGTATGAACTTGAACTGTGATACATTGCATGAAGACATGAGTGATACCAACCAAAATTGAAGCAAATAATGAACTGTGTAATTATGAGAATATATATATATATATATATATATATATATATACATATATATATATATATATATATATATATATATGAATATTTCTTTCTAAAAGGAATACATCATATTACTTCTTCATCATTACGAAACTGTTTATACATAGTATTCTTACACAGGATTTTCACAGTAGTGCTTGAAAGTAATATGTCCACTTAAATAGAATCATGTTATTTCAGATACACATATACATATAAAGGAGAAAACTAAAATTCAGGAAGTTTACCATACATTTGGGCAATCTCAAGTGGCATATCAAAAAATGTCAGCAACAAGAAGCTATTGACTGGCTTGAAACATAACCCACTATCTCCGGGGAGAAACTGAGATTTCATATAAACATCAAAGATACTTGCTGAAGCAGGCAGATATATGATCAACTTTTGCTTGCCACATGTTTCTTTCTTTCCCTTTGAAAATTGGTGTCAGAACCCATGGCATGTTTCACTTTTCATTTGTAATCTACATTCACTTTCAATGCTTCTCTTGCAGCTCACTTTGAGGGAGGAAAGAAAATGAATCATCAGAGTTGATGCAGATCTCCTAGTGTACCACAGGATTTGCCTCTAGTACTGGAATTGAGATCACTCTCTTTTGGTTTCCATTCCATATTCCATTTAAATGCAGACAGTCCTTCAATCAGAGGCAAGAAATGCTCATAAACTTGACAGCAGTATGGATTCTTACCAGTCAGCCTCCTTACTCCAGGACTCAGTAGATGCTGGCATGACCAGAACTGACTGTAAACTGTCAGATTGTTCCTGACATCTATAAGAGTCAGGGCCTGTGGAAATCAGCAAAGGCAGGTATTGCTTGTTTCAGGGCATTACAGCTCCCAGCCACTGATGATGTCTCCTCTGCAGGAAATAGCAACCTGCTTCTCATGACACTGCTTCTCTTTTAAGGTTTTGTGTCCCTGACTCAGTTTTGAAGTGTTGTATCATCCGCAAGGCAGATAATCAAGTTTAAACATTAGTTTGTGAAATGTACTAGGGGATTCTGGCTATTTTTTGTCCCCTGTATGAGCCACTATGGGAACTGATATGCCAGTGTGAGTTTTCCTAGCAACCCTAAAGTCTGTGAAATTATGAAGCAGTAACAATCGCAGATGTTACCCTATTATCACTGTATCACTTGTTGAACCTTAAAATGTAGTATAGAAATTTTCTTCTAATCATCTTGTTGCCATTTATGAACAAAGTATCAACTTTCCAATATTTGTTCATTATTTTTTCTATTTTGGCATATACAATTGTTCATTCTTTCTTGTCATCCAATTCAGGTCTATGCCAGCAGCATTGCTTGTTTAGAAATTGTTTACTGATGGTCATTGACTGGTATTACATATTTCCCTTGAAATTGTTTAACACACTAGAATACTTTATTCTTGGTTCATGTACTTTTGTGTGTTGAGATTCCATGCATATTTTGTGCTTGCTATATTAGACTGAATTCCTATGTCTGACATAAACTTGAGGATGGAAAATATTGTTACTATGATTTCATCTACCACCTCTGAATTTCTTAGAATATTTCTGGCTCCTTTACTATTGTTTTTAAATTTATTTTCATTTAAATTACAAACAACCCTGCTTCATATGTCAATCCAAGTTCCCTCTCCACCCCTCAACATTCAACAACCCCACAAACACATGTCCCATCCCACCAACACGCCCCAGAGAGGGTGAGGCTATTTATTTTGAATCCCCAAAGTCTGCCATATCTTCCTGGCCATAGTCTGGGCCCTCCCTCCTGTGTCCAGGTTGGGAGAGCATCACTCCATGTGGGATAGGATCCCATATTCCACTCCTATGACATGGATAACTACTGATCTAATTACTACCTGAGGCCCCATAGTGACACCCACAATTACTTGGCTCTGGATCAGTCCCATGCTGGCCTCTTAGCCACCAGTCTGGTATCCATGATCTCTCATTTGATTGGGTCAGCTGTTTCCATTGTTTCAATAGCCAGGTCATGTCCCCTTTGCTTGTCACACCTCCCTCTCTGCCAAAAGTAGTCGACACTCCCATGATGCTTAACCTACTCTGTCAGCAGTATGCATGAAGACTGCCCACTATGTTCTGTTTTAGGAAATGTAGCTTAAGAGAGTGAGAACTTTTGTTCATCCAAACTTTTGAAAATGGAGCCTTCTGTCCTCTCAAGTTCCACACCTGCTTTGCCCAAATGAACCTAGAAAGAGTTATATTAAGTACAAAATGTGTGGCCAATGGCTCAGGTTTCTTGTTGGCTATATCTGCCTCAATTGTTAAATAATTTCTATTAATCTATGCATTGTCACAAGGCTGTAGCTTACCTATCACCTGGCATGTTGACTCCTTCGGCAGCATACTGTCTGTTGGAGGCCTCTCTATGACTTCCTCTCTCTCCAGCATTCTCCTGGTCTCTTATCCCTGCCCATGATTCCTCCCTGGGTGCTAGCCAATCAGTGTTTTATTCGTTGAACTATAAGAGAAACATACATACAGAAAGACATTACCTTTCAAACTTTCACCCTCTATATTTAGTTGGAGAGATATTTCTAACTGAGTAACAAATCTATTTTTGTTATATAGTAACAGAATTAAGAAGGATCTTCAATAATATGTTATTATCATTGTATTGGCTAGTATAAGCATGTTTGAATATTGTCTCTGGGCTCTAAAGGCTCTAAAGACAATAGTAAAGTCAATATCCAAAAAATAAATCAAATAATTCTGGAAACTGAGAGATTTCTTTTGCCCCTTCATGTTATAAGAAGTAAACTTGTTACAAAACCTCTCCAATTATATTCACAATGCACTTCAATTATAATATATATATATATATATATATATATATATATATATATATGTGGTGTGTGTGTGTGTGTGTGTGTGTGTGTGTGTGTGTGTGAATGACTGATTCTGTGTTTGTATATTTACATGAACTTGTGTATGCATCCTTGCCCTACTTGTGATTTCATTCAAGAGCATGTTATTTGTAAAATATTCGGCTTCTTTCTATTTCCTCCTGCAATACAAGCATGCTGTGCTAAAGGTCAAAATTACACCTTTTCATATTAAATTATTTTATCCTGCACGTACAAATGCACACCTACCTAACCCACACAGTGTACTTCACCATCTAATTATGAATAAACATATTTAGCATTGATATTTAGAAACGAAAGTTCTATGAATGTTATTTTACAGTAGACATTTTTTTTCCTAGCATTCATAGTTTGTCAGTAATTTTTCAGCTAAGTGTGGGGAATTGATTTAGCTTTCTGTCTGTGTTGCAATAACAAATTTTGTTGTAATTGTGCAAAACTTTTTGTCATTTTGTTGTATATTTTAATTAGAAAGAAAATTATTTTACATGTCAATCCCAGGTCCCTCTCCTGCCCCTCCTCCTATGTCCCCCCATCCCATATCCTAACACCTACCTATCCCATATTCTTTCTGCTCCCCAGGGAGGGTGAGACTTTGTTTTGCTAGAAAAAGTTGTGTCAGACTTCTCTAATCAACATTGGAAACCTTACCCATCTCTTAGGAATGGACTGGTGGCTTGGGGGAAGTTGTGGAGAATAGAAGGCAACAGGAAAGTAGGAATAGGAATTGGTCTACAAAAATGAGAATAGATAGTTTTAAAATAAAAAAAATTCAGAAAATATTGTAGGTAAGGGAATATAGTGAATATTTTCAAAATTTCAATATTCACATATTAATACTGAGAAAATATATCAAAATTGTGATTGGCACTGAAAATACAAAATGAATGTCAAAAGTTTTCAGATGTGTAAGGAGCAAACCACACATAAAATCATACAAAATTGTGAAAATGTCAGAATATACATATATTACCAAAAAAACTTTTCTAAATACAATAACTCAGATCACTGCATAATCAACTGTACAAAGTTAGATATGTCATGCATACTGGAGGTGTTCAGATCAAGGCCTGAAAGTAACAACCCCATGTACTATGTCAGGCACTTTCCTTTATATATAGGAGAAAACTAAATTTCAACCATTTAAAGTTTGCACGCTGGGAATCTGACTTTATATATTAGAAAAGTTAGGAATCAAACAGCATTTGGAAAACCAGAATCATAATTATCGTGCCCCAAACAGAAATGGAAGACTATAATAGATATCCTGGCACAATGTACAAATTGATATATATATATATTCTTCTTGCCACAGAAGAACTTCTTTTACTATTGACAGCTGGGGTTAGAACCCAGGGTATATTACATTTATTCCTATCATACCCTTTCAGTTTTACTGCTTTTACTGCAACACACATTTGAGTGGGAGAGAATTAATCAACAGCTCAGATGCAGAAATTCAAGATTAACACAGGATTTGCCTCCAGTGCTGGAATTGAGATCATTTTCCCCATTGGTTCCTATACCTTGCTGATTTAAGTGCACATAGTCCATCAGAGGCAAGGTTTGCTAATAAAACCATCAGTAGCACAGCTTCTTAGAAGTCAGCCTCAGGCTATAATCCAGAACTCACTTGATCCTGGGTTTAACCCAACCCGACTGTTCACTGACTCAAACAAGGCACACATCTCCTGATATCTAAGGAAATCAGAGCCACGGGGAATCAGCAAAGGCAGGGATTGTTTGATTCCCAGCCCAGGAGGGCTTGCAGTGAACGTTTCTGCTTACAATGTAATTACTGCTTTTGCAGCACACAAGTACATATATTGGGGGAGGGAAAGGTAAAATTGAAACATTTAGCATTGTTCTTGGGCAATCTTACAGGGCATATCAGAAAATGTTAGCAATTAGCAGCTCCCTCTCCCCTCCCTCACAACCCCCAACCAGCACCCCCACCTCATTCCCCTTCGAATAGCATATATCTTTGACAAGAACTTCTAAGAAAGGCCTCTATTCCTGTATGGTATCTCTTGATTGAGGCATTTGATTTCTAAGTGCACATATGGACTAAAATCAGAGGTAAACGGAGGATGCTCACATACATTTATTCTACAGTTCTGAGAAAATCACTCTTGTAGTTTCTACTATTCAATAATTTCTATTTAAAATTTATTTTGATAAGATGCACAGTATTAAGATGTCTTTTGTCTCACTGTCTCACTGATGTCTCAACTCCAAGGAATTGAAAGACCCTCCATGGGGTTTCCACAAGGTCTGTCATATCAAACTGGGAAGGCATAGGCCCTTTCCCTTGTGTCCAAGCTGAGAGAGCATTCCTCCACATGGAATGGACTCCCAAAGTACCTTCTTATACCAGGGAAAAATAATAGAGTGGCAAAGCCTACTCAGTAACATCCAGTTCAGAGTTCTAAATCTGTTCAATGCTGGACTCCCAGAAATCAGACTGTGGTCCATGTGCTCTCCCTTGTTCAGGTCAGCTGTTTCTGTTGGTTTCACCAGCTTAGTCCCAATCTCTTTGCTCTTCATTACTCCCTCTCTGCAACTGGGTTCCAGAGTCCAGTTCAGTGTATAGCTGTGGGTGTCTGTCTCTGCTTCCATCAGCCACTGGATGAGGCCTCTATGATGGCATATAAGGCTGTCATCAGTCTCATTAAAGATTAAGGGCTTTTAGGGTAGTGTCTCCACCATTGCTTAGAATGTCAGTTGGTGTCATCCCTGAAGATCTCTGAGTGAGTGATCTAAAGCATCATGTTCTTTTCTTAATGGATATTGTAGAAAGTATATTCAATGAAAAGGAGAGCTAATGAGCTGGAAGGAGGAACAGAGAAAGGGAAAACTGTGGTTGAGTTGGGTTGTACAAGAGAAGAATCTAATTTATGTTTAAATTTTTTTCAGATTCCCAAAGAGATGCAAAATCCTCTAAGAAAATATTTTTCCACATCTTCAAGGCTATGACCTGTGAGAAGTGTTTTCAAGGTTTTGACAGGTTTACCCAGATTCCTTTCAGACTGGCAGTGAGGAATGCCCAAATACTAGGAAAATGTTGTGTCTTCTTCTATGGAATTACATCATTCGGATTAGAGAGTTAAGCCAGTTGGCTCTTAGTGGCATCATCCTGCTATCTGCTGGATCTGGCTAAGAAAATGATTCTGCATTTCTTATAAAAAATTGAAGCTGCAGATTGCCCAGTTTGCAACATATTTTGATTTGCCTTTCTGATTTTCAAATATCTCTCATGATTGGTTCCCTACCCATTCTTTATTTTCATATACACATTGAATGAAACAGAGGCAACCATAAGGCAATTTATGTCCTAGTGGAGAGCTTCCAACAACCCAGGATAAAGCTAGCCCAGTGGATTATACTCGCAAAGTTACAACATGGCTACATTGCTGAGGACAACACCCTCACACTCATTGCATATGGAGTGCATGCTAGCGTCTGCATGGAGCCTTCACATCTGCATTGTAGTCTTTGATAGAGAAAGTTTCTCTGTTTGAAAAAGAAAGAGGAACTTGCACACCAAAGTAGCCTCAATTACTCAGAACTACTGGTCCACTACCAGAGCCCCATAGATTAATTATACCTCCAAACTGACATCCTCATTGAGGGGGTCTAGAACAGTCATATGCAGGATTCCCAAATATCAGGCTGGGGTATATGAGTAACCCCTTGTTCAGGTCATCTGTTTCCTGGGGGTTTCTCCAGCCTGGTCTTGACCACTTTGCCCATCACTCCTCCCTTTCTGCAACATGATTCCTGAGTCAAGCCTAGATACATGGGGGAGGGTCTAGTGCCTGCTCTAAATGATATGACAGACCTTGAACATCCCCCATGAAAAGCCTCGCCCTCCCTGGGGATGGAATAGGGGATACATAGGGGGCAGGATAGGAGTGGAGGGAGATGGAACTGGGATTGACATGTAAAAGAATCTGTGCTGAATTTAAAACTAAATTTAAAAAAAAAACACTTTGACATACAATAGCTCCTTAATGAAAGATTGCTAAGGCAATGGTCAGGCAGAAATTTTGTAATTAATCAAACAATACCAGAATTAACTTGAGAACAATTCTAGGAGTTGGAGACAATGCCTGGCACTTCTTGGATGGCCACAAACTAGACACTGAATAACCCAGAATGCTGGGGAATAATTTAACATGACTTGTCAGAAAAATGATTAGTTTTCTAATAAGTTTCTGCTATATACATACATCTCTTCCTTGAATTGACATTGTCAGACTGGCTTCATATGTCAGCAGATATAAATGGGTGCAAACACCTAAAGCCAGACATTTCAGAGAGACAGAAATTAAATTAGAGGTCTCCATTGGGTCCATTATTTCTAAGCTTGGAGAATACCATGAAGACATATCAGGAAGATTGTAGGAGTCAGACAGAGTAGAGGATCCCAGGAGAACAGGACCAACTGTGGAAAGCACATGGGCTCACAGAGTCTGAAGTGTCATACAGAGGTGCTGCATTGTTACTACCAGATCCTTTGCATGTGTGTTGTGTCTTTTTGCTTGGTGTACTTTTTGTGGGACTCCTAACTGTTGGATCATGTGCTTATTTTACTCTTATGCATACTCTTGTGACTCTTTCCTAAGACTGGGTTACCTTGTAGAGCCTTGGTGTGAAAGATTTGTTTTGACTCATTGCCTTTTGTTATGACATGTTCTTTTCTGAAGGGAGATAAAGGAGCATAATACAGTGAAGAGGGGAGCTGATTAGTTGCTGGGGGGAATATGGAAAGAGAAAATTGTGGGTGGGATGTATTGTATGAGAGAAGAAGCTATTTTCAGTTTAAAGAATATTTCAGATTCATAAAAAAATATAAAATAGTCTAAGAAAACGTCTCACATCTTCGAGGCCTACGACTAGTGTTTTCATGGTTATGACAGGTGTATTTGGATTCCTTTCAGACAGGGAGGACTGCCCTGATATTAGGAAAATGCTGTTTCCTCTGCTATGGATTTGCAGCATTCTGACTAGAGAGTGAAACAAGTTAGCCCTTAGTGGCAGCATCCTGCCATCTTTTGGATCTGGTTAAGAAAATGATACTGCTGTTCCTTATAAAGAACTAAAGCTGGGAACATTTAAGTTTGTTTAAATATAAATACTTGCTTGAAGGCTGAAGAGGATTCAGTTAACCAAGTGCTCTACTCCTTACATTGGGTCTTCATTTTCAGCAGATTGTTGGCTATCTGAAATGCACATCTCTACGCCTCAAATGCATCCTTCCTGCAGGGTAAATGCTCCACACCACTGTTACCACAAAACACAAAAAATTACAATGCAATCTCTAATAGATTTAACATAGTCAAGCACACAGAGTTATACAGTAGTGGGAAATTTCTCATGAGAACCTTGTGTTGATGAACTAATTCTCTGAGGTGTTAGAGCAGTCATATTATCAGCCTGCCTGCAAGAGATTATAGAGCTACCTTAAAAGACTACTGTGGGCTACAGGAAACATCTGAGAATATACTCATGCCCAAGGCAAGTGTCCAGTTTAAGCCCATCCATAATGCTTGGATCCTATTTCCAACATTATATAAGTAGTGATATCCTGAAATTAGTTTGGGAAACAGAGACTTTGATACTATTATAAAAAATCAAAACAATACACATTGTTTCCTTGAATCACCCACTGCTTCTCTCCTTGTTAGAATCTTACTGCCTCCTTTTCAACATAGGCATTCAATGTACATCCTACTTAGGTCCTAATACCACACAATATCTTTTTGTCTATGTACATCGTGCCTGAGCATTTCTGTATTATTTCTCATCTAGTGCAAGTAGAAGCCTCTCATATGAGAATCAAGTGATATGCATGTCTAGCCATAATGGAAGTTGTCGGTAGGGCTTCTTCTATTTTTTGTTTCTCTTCCAGAATAAGAGCAGACAGATTTTGCATAGGCTTGTGATCTATCTAATCTCAGGTGCTTGAATACTATAGCTGTTGAAATCATAGCCAGGAGAACTATAGACCTGGAAAGTGAAATATGTAAAAAACAGGTATGAGGAAATATATATGTGTTTCATGAGTTACTGTTTCCGGAGACTATTCTGAACAGGGATAAAACTGGATTAACCCTGAATTTAAGAAAATCATGTACATTTAATGGCTTTGAAGAGATATTTCTTGAGGCAGAATGTCTGTAATGTCAAAATTACTTCATAAGATCAAATTAACTAACAAAAATGCAAAATGAGTGTCTGTGTGACCTGCCTAAGATAGAGACATTGAAAATCCAGGGTAGGTAGGATTTGTTGGGATTTCCCACATTTGTGTTCTTAGAACATGCTTGAAACAAAAATAAAGGCATACATGAAGGCTTCTCTCAAAATAAACATAATATCATAGAGTAAAAGAATGCAATCTACTACAAGATCCAGAAATTCCACTCTTAGGCATATACCCAAAAGCTGAACATTCACACAACAAGGACATCTGTTCAACGATGCTCATAGCAGCACTATTTGTAATAGCCAGAAACTGGAAGCAACCTAGATGCCACTCAACTGAAGAATGGATAGAGAAAATGTGGTACATTTACACAATGGAGTGTAACTCAGCAGAAAAAAAAAAAAAAAAACAATGGCATCTTGAAATTTGAAGGAAAATGGGTGGAACTAGAAGAAACCATTCTAAGCAATGTAACCAAATCAAAAAAGACAAACATTGTATGTACTCCCTCATATGTGGAGTTTAGACAAAGAGTAAAGGAATACCCGCCTACAATCCACACTGCCAAAGAAGCTGGTAAACAAGTCCCCTGGAAAAGGGGAAAAGGTACAAGTTCTCCTGAGCAAATTGGGAGCAAAGGAGGAAGGTGGTGGGAGCTAGGAGAATGAGAAAGGGAGAAAAGGAGGTGTGAAGAAGACATGAGAGAGCAGAAAGATTGAGTCCAAGGAAGAATAGAAGAACACTAGAAAGGAGATACAATAATAGAGGGAGACATTTTAGTTTTACAGAGAAATCAGGCACTAGGGAAATGTCTGGAGATCTACAAAGATGACACCAACTAACAATCTAAGTAACAGAAGAGAGGCTACCTTTAATGTCCTCCCCTGATAGTGAGATTGATGACTGTCTTATATGCCATCCTATAGCTTTGATGCAGCAGCTGGTGGAAGGAGAAGGAGACACCCACAACTAATCACTGAACTGAACTATAATCCAGTTGCAGTTAAGAATGAGTGATGGGCAAAGGGGTGCAGACCAGGCTCATGAAACGCACAGAGACAGATGACCTGAACAACGGGGAATTCTTGGTCCCCAGACTGATAGCTGGGATACCAGCATGGGACTGATCCAGACCCCAGGAAAGTGGGTTTCATTGAGAACAGCTAGAAAATCTATTGTACCTCCTGTATTAGAAGTACATATCACTAGCATAGGTGTGGACTTTGGGAGCCCAATCAACATACAGGGATACTCCCTGAGTCAAGACACACAGGGGTAGGCCTAGGCCCTATCCCAAAGGATATGATAGAACCTGTTGACCCCCTATGGAAGGGCTCACCCTCCCTGGGGAGCAAAAAGGATATGTGATAAGTAGGGTTTTAGTTGTGGGGGGAGGAGGGGAGGGAGTAGGACCTGGGATTGACATGTAAAAGAATCTTATTTCTAATTCAAATAAAACAGAGTGCAATTGTTTAAAGTATACATGTATTATGAATCTCTAAAATGAATTCCCTAGATTATTGCTTATTCATATTCATCTAGACATTGTTAGATTTGTTATGTAACTTGTGAATGTACAAGTAATCTGATATGTCATTTTATGAAATGTCATCTGCAAGCAGCAATTGGCAGTCCAGAATCACTATCACTAAGATCTCTGAGATTTACTGCCTACTATAATTGGCAAATCCAATACCTGTGAGGTAGAGTAATGTAATGTGACATTGATAATATACCTCTGCATACAAATAAAATACGTTGGGTATTTAGATACATTTTTCAATTGAAATAGCATTAGCTTAATATGCAGCCAGAATTCCCTCACTATTAAACCCAGGCAACATTCAAATGTATCCTGTGGTAGAATTATGAAGCCAAAATTATTATCTGAGAGGGTTATATTACTTAGCTGACTGAAGTAGAAAGAAATATTTCTGCCAGCATTATAGCCCTGAGAGGCTGCCCCAGTGCTAGTAGAAGGACCCACATCCAAGAACACACAGGGGCTTTAAGTATATGAACTAAGAATGGAGTAGTGATTGGAGGACTTGTAGTGAAGGGAATGTAGTGAATCTGTCAAAATTACTAGATTCACAATTTAATACTGAACAGAATATTTCAAGAGTATGAACTGGCACTGTGGTACTATGCAGACATAAGTGGAACCCACCACAAATGAAGCAAACAATTAATTGTGTAATTGTGATATATATATATATATATATTGAATATCTATTTCTAAAAAGAAAACCCCATACTATTCCTTCACCATCTTGACACTGTTAAGACATAGTATGCTAATTCTTGATTTTTAGAGTAGTGCTTGAAAATAATATTTCCTCTTAAATAGAATCATGTTATTTCAGACACACAAGTACATATAAAGAGAAAACTAAAATTAAAACATTTTAAATTAAATTTTTGCTATCTCACAGGGCATATCAAAAATTGTCAGCAACAAGAAGTATCTGGCTGGCTAGAAACAGAATCAGCTGTCTTTAGGGAGAAATGGAGCTTTCATGTTTATAGCAGTGATGCTTACTAAAACAGTCACATATATGATCAAACATTTCTTGTCACAGGTTGGTTTCTTTCCTTTAAATTTGGCCTTAGAAACCAGGGTAAATTGCACTTTTCATCTTTCATCTACTTTCACTTTCACTGCTTCTCCTGCAGCCCACTTAAAGTGGGAGGGGAAATGAATCAGCAGCTATGGTGCAGATCTCCATGGCAACCACAGGATTTGTCTCTAGTGCTAGAATTGAGAGCACTCTCCTCATTGTTTCCAGTTCCATGCTCCATTTGAATGCACACTGTTCTTTAATCATGGACAAGGAGTGCTTAGAAAAGTGACAGCTGTGTGGCTTCTCACCAGTCAGTCATTGTCCATATTCCAGGACTCAGTAGATCCTGTGTATGACCAGAGCCCGACTGTACACTGACCCAGACAAGGAAACATGCCTGTGAGAATCAACAAAGGCAGTGATTGTTTGCTTCAAGGAATTACAACTCCCAGTTGTTGATCATGTCTCTTGTGCTAGGAAATAGCTTCGTGTTTCTGATACTAATGCTTCTCTTTTAAGGTATCATTTTTCTGTCTCAATTTTGAAGTGTTTATCATCTGCAAGGAAGATAAACCAGTTTAGACATTATGTGTGTCGTGCACTAGGGGAGTCAGGCTCCTATGTGCCCCCTGAAAGATCCATTGTGGGAACTGCTATCCCATTGCCTGTTTTCCCAGGAAACCTAGAATCTGGGAAAATATGAAGCAGTGGCATTTGCAAAAGCTACACTTCCTGTCACTGAAGCACTGGCTGCACCTTAACATGTAATATAGAAAATGTATTATTGTTATCAGCTTGTTGCCTCTTAGGTTCAACTTTCCAATCTTGATTTGCCTTTTCTTCACAAAGGAAAATTCTAGTAATTTTCTCTGCCTTTCATATCAGAATATTAATTTCTATGGCATCAGGCCAGGTATGAGCATTGTTGAAAATCAATTTAGTTACTGATGTTGATGTACAGTTTAGCCTGCTTCCGTTGAAAGTAAATAAGAGACCAGGTATCTTTGTTCGTAGTACTCATGTTTTTGTATGTTTTGTTTTTTTCTATACATGTCTTTTGTCTGCTACCTCAGTCTCTGAATTATCATGTCTGATATAAATAGGAGGCGGTAAATCATTCCTTTGTAATTATCTTCCACCTGTGAACATGTTATAATTTTGCTTTCTCCTTCTCAATATAGAGAGCATTGAGGGTAAAGCAGAAAGCTTATTGTTACAAGTATAATCACAACATAATACGCCAGAGCCTGTCAGGCACTATAGAATGAGCCCGACTGCACATCATTGTCGTATTTTCCATCTAATTCATTAAGAAAAGACTCAGACTTGGCCAATAGTTGCACAGATCTATCACTACATCAGTAAGTCATAGGATTCAGTTTATCTTTCTATTATTTTAAAAGAATGAGCAACATAGATTTGCATAGGACCAATCTCAGTTTATTGGACATTTTAGCAGTGGTAGTTTTTTCTTGAATTCCATGGAGTTAATTATAAACTTAAACGAGCAATTGATTACTCCCATGATTTTATACCAGCTGGAGAGAATATTTCTGAAGACTGGTCACTATTTTCTCCTTAGGGTATGTAGTCAGATTTATTGAAGTTTCTAACCAGAGACCAGGAGGATTTCTGTGCTATGATAATGTAAGTAATGAGAATTGTCATAAATAGTTTCTTACCATCATGTTAGGAGATACAACCATGATTTGGAAAATATCTTTGAGGCTCTATTGTGCTATTGTAATGCACTTAGGCACCATGTGATCAAAATAACTCTGGTAACTAAGAAAGATATCTCTTATATCCCTTCCTGATATAAGGCATGCAGTTATTAAACATAGCTCTACAATTATTTTTCAGTGCATGTCAAATACATTCTTTTGTGCATATATGTATATGTATATGTAAATATACACTTGCATATATATATATATGTGTGTGTGTGTGTGTGTGTGTGTGTGTGTGTGTGTGTGTGTGTGAATCTTTGTCCTATTTGAGAATTTCATGCTTGAAAACTTTAATTGTCTTATATCACACATCTTTCTGCTTCCTGATAAAATACCATGCTACTTTGCTTCATGTCAGTATAAATCCTATGTCATGTTAAAATTATTTATCTTCCATGTAAAAGTATATACTTAAGTTACCCAAACATTGTTCTTAAAGTGTTGTTAATTAGTAACAATATTTAGCATCTATGTTTCTAATGGTGAGAACTATCAATATTATAAACGGGATCTATCTATCTTGGTGGTCATAATTTGACTGCAACTCTTGTGCTAACTGTGAAAAGTTGAGAGACTTTCAATTTGTGTTGGAATGACAATTTATGCTGTGACTGTGGTAAACATATTGTTTGTTTGTTTTTGGTATTAATAGTTTGGGTTTTGGTATTCAATATTTCAAAGGTCTCTGCTTTAAAATTTCCTGTTTTTCTTTCAAGATACATTATTCATAAGAGTTATTTTCCTTATTACCAGAAATTGAGTATGCCCATTGTGTGTAATATTTCTTTTTTTCTTAGTTATAATGGAGAATTTTGCCTATAGACCAGGTTGCATGGACACAATATTGTAAGTCCGTAAAAATTGAGCTGGTGTGAAATTGTGTAAAATGTTGCTTTTTGCAGACAGATAAAGTCAGTGTTGTCTGTGGGTATAAGGGTATATATTGGTGGTGCAGTTAGATCCTATGGCTTCAAATATGCAGAGGAAAGCTTTCGTTCTATGCCCATGGACTTCTTAGCCATGTATAGCAGGCTAGGTTATAATATTGAATATGTATGATATATGTCTGTTTCAATCATTAACCTAGAGTGAACCTCAGACATGACTTTTTTTTTTTTTACCAAAGGCAAGGTTTATTCACAAACTATCCACCTAGGAGCATTTGCCCCACAAATCACACAACACACCCTACTGCACTCCTCAGGCCTACTTAGTTCTCAGATGCCTGGGAATTCTATCTAAGTAAATGGAAAGGCTAATAGAAATGCTACCAAAAGCTCCTGTTTTGGATTTGTTTTCCATTTTCCTCCAGATTATATGGCTTTCATTTGTCATCAAGCATGCAGTCAACAAATGCTTCATTTTGTTCTCAATTCCAAAGTGTAGTCCGGTTCCTAGGACAGAATGCCAGACAACATAAACAAGGGTTAGCAATCTGAAAGCCTGGAGAAGGTAGCCCTGACTAATCAAACATTGAAAGAGAGACAATTTATTGTGTGAAGTATCTCTCGACCAAGGAAAGGAAGGGGGTTCACAGCATGGTAGGGTGTCTCAGGTCCTGTTACTGTCTACAATAGAAATAATAAGCCAAGGTTGGTGGAGATGGACTTTCAGCTCTTTCTACTACAATGGAGTAGTTCTTAGCCTTTGGATTGAGACCTAATTTTTAATTGTGTTGTTATCCTGTAACTTGTAACATCTCAGACATGTCTTTTGGAATCAAGTTACCAATAAATTACTAAAGACTATGTGTTTGTAAAATATAACTTTTGGACAAGTTGGTTACTTAATCAGTTTACCAAGAGTTTTTGTTGTTCTGTTAACTGTCATTTTGACATTAACACAGCAGGAGTGATATGAGTAGATATAATATGTTTATTAATGGCTTAGGGGACAGTATCTAAGTTTTTCATAGTGTAACAAATTGTTAAAGTGATCTTATTTTCAAAACAAAAAGAAAACAGGCATATAATATTAGGACATTGAGAATTTATATGTGGGACAGTACTCAGCATCACTCTTTTTCCATATATATGGGAATTGTAAAAGTATACTTGTCAGTCTTGATTGATCCTAAGGTTTTAATCCAGGAAGCTCACAAAATACTGAAAGTGGGGGAATGAAGAGGATAGCAACAGAGATAGGAGAATAGTAGAATTGAATTTATATAAAGGGAGAACTGAGGGGTCTCTGAGTATGTCACCATATTTTCCCTTGCTTTTCTTTTTATACTATAGACAGGAATTTAGATAGCAATATCAGTAACATGATTAGTTTAATTATAAAGAACTGGCACCTATAATTAGAATTCACATATTAAACATCAGGCATACATGCATTACCATCCAATCCTAGGACATAAGGCATACATATTGATAGTAAGAATTCTGAGTTGGATTGTCTACCATTACTGGCAAATTATTTACCTGTAACATACAGTATGTAAATCCAACATTGCTATTATACCTCTTGATTTTCTATCAGTTATGCTTGGTTTCATAATTTCACTTTAATTATGCAATATATCTCCAGAGGCTTACGATTGAAGGTGTCCACCACCAAAGAATTATCTCTGTATCTTGGAGTTTAATATGCCTTTTTAATCCTGAGGGAAGCCTTAATAAATAAAAAATTATATATCACCACAAGGGAACATCTAACTACCACATGGTTGAATCTGGAAGACATTAGGTTATCACATTGGCTTATATTACTTATCAGCTGATGAATAAAGTAACACAGATTTCCTCCTGTATGATAGCTCTTAAGAAGTGAAGGTAGGGAATATTCTCATAATTGCTATATTCAATGGAATTTTATTCAAATGGTGAAACCCACAGAAACAACTGACCAGAATAAGGGGTGTTCTTGCATGTACAAATGCATACCTATATTTTTTTCTGAAAGTAACAGTTTTCCCAGCTAAGATAGAGTCCGAAAATGTGAAGATATAACATTTGCAAAAGCTACCCTTTCTGTCATTGAATAATTGGCTGTACCTTAATTTTTTTTTCAAGACAGAGTTTCTCTGTGTAGCTTTGGACCCAATTCTGGCACTTGCTCTTTTGACCAGGCTGGCCTCGAACTCACAGAGATCCCCCTGCCTCTGCCTCCCGAGTGCTGGGATTAAAGGCATGTGCCACCAATGGCCAGCTTGTACCTTAAAATGTAATATAGAAAATGTTCTTGATATCATCTTGTTGCCATTTAGGTTCAACTTTCCAATCTTCATTTGCATTTCCAATGCATTTTAACATATACTAAATCTGGTACTTTATTCTTTTTTTTTTCTTGTGGGCATATTAATTTCTATGGAGTCAGGACAGGCTTAAGCATTGTTGGAAACAGTTTCATTAGTGATGTTGATGTAAATCATGCTTCCCTTGAAAGTAAGTAACTGACCAGGAATCTTTGTTCTTAGTACTCATGTTTTTATATGATTTCTTTCTGTACACATCTTGTGTCTACTACCTTAGTCTCTGAATTCCCATATGTGATTGTAAATGGGAGGCAGGAAATCTTTGTTAATGAATAATCTTCCACCTGTGAACATGTTAGAATATTTCTTCCTCCTTCTATATATAGACATCAATGAGGCTTAAGCAAAAAGCTTGATGGTAACAAGTAACAGCACAACATAATACCAAAAATCCTGTCAGGCACTATAGAATAAGCCTAACATCCTTTGTATGTTTTCCATCTAATGCATTAATAAATGACTCTGGCTTGCTAACTATTTACAGATCTATCACTACATAAATAAGTCATTATGATTCAGTTTCTCTCTGGAATACTCTGGGATAATGAGTGAAATATATTTTTTCATAGGACTGTGACCATTCTAATCTCAGTTTATTGGACATTTTAGCAGTGATAGTTATTTCTTCAATTCCATAGAGTCAACTATAAACATAAAAGATTAGTTGATTACTCCCATGTTACCTTAGCCACTGAGGAAAGAATATATTGAAGACAGACCACTATTTTTTTTGCTTATGGCATATGGTCAGATTCATTGAATTTTCTAACCAGGGACTATATGTGTTTCTGTTCTATGATAACAAAAGTAAGTAGAAATGTCTGAAATAGTTTCTTACCATCGTATTAGTAGATAAAACTTTGATTTAGAAATTAGCTCTTTGAGGCTCTAGTATGGGGCTATAGGAATGCCCTTAGCCACCAAGTAATCAAAGTGACTCTGGTAACTAAGAGAGTTATCTCTCTTACCTCTTCCTGGTATAAGACATGAAGTTTTAAAATATACGTCTCCAATTTTTTACTCAGTGACTGTCAAATACTTTCTTATGTGTTTATATTTATATCCATATGTATTTGTTTATATACATTCGTTTCAATCTGCTTGCATATATATATATATATATATATATATATATATATGTGTGTGTGTGTGTGTGTACATATATATGTATGTATAAGCAGGTGTCTGCTTCTTTGTCCTATTTGAGAAATCATACTTGAGCATGTTAATTATCTTATTTCCCACATCTTTCTGATTCCTCCTATAATAAAATGTATGCTTTATTTCATGTCAATATAAATCCTACTTCGTATTAAATTTATTTTATCCTACATGTAAAATTGTATTCCTAACTAACAGATTTTAGCATCTACATTTTTAATGGAGAAAACTATCAATTTTATTGTACAGTAGAAATGGGATTTATCTATCTTTGTGCTCACTGTGAAAAGTTGAGAAAGTTTACATTTGAATTTTCTGACAATTTATGCTGTGATTGAGCTAAACACATTGTTTTTTTGTTGCTATTATTTGGGACTTGGTATTCAAAACTTCACACTTCTGTGCTTTAAAATTTCCTGGTGTTCTTTCAAGACACTTTGGTCACAACTTCCTTAGTACCATAAATTAAGTCTGGCCATTGCATATAATATTTTCTTGATTTAGTTAAAATAGAGAATTTTGTCTATAGATCAGGTGTGCTTGGACAATATATTGTACATCCTTACAAAATTGAGTAGTTATGAAATTGTGTAAAATGTTGCTGAGATTGTCCACATTTTATTCCTTGTTTTACTTTTTATGCAGTAAACAACCTCTTATATGGTGATATAAGCAACATGATTACTTGGATATATGAAGAACACACATTATCCTTAGAATTCACAGTTTATGTGTTCTTGATTCAATTTTGGTAAGTGATATCTGTCCATGTCCTTTAAATTTTCCAATTTTGTGGAGTTCAGGTTTTCAAAGTACCACTTTTATATTCTCTGTATTTCCTAAGGGTCCTTGTTATGTCCACCTTTTCATTTCTGATTTTGTTAATTTGCATGTTCTCTCTCTACTTTTTGGTTAGTTTGGATAAAGGTTTGTCTATCTTGTTGATTTTCTGGAAAAAGCACCTCTTTGTTACATTGAGTCTTTGAGTTGTTTTCTTTCTTTTGACTTCATTGATTTCTGCCCTCAGTTTGATTTTTTCCTTGGGTCTACTACTCCTGGGTGAATTTGCTTCCATTTGTTCTAGAGCTTTTAGCTGTGATGTCAACTCTCTGGTGTGACTATTCTCTAGTTTCATCATGTGAGCAGTTAGAGATATTAACTTTCCTCTTAGTAAAGATTGGGTATGTTGTATCTCCATTTTCATTGAATTCTATAGAGTCTTTAATTTCTTTCTTTATTTCATCCTTGACCAAGTAATGGTACAATTGTGTGTTGTTGAGTTTCCATAAGTTGGTAGGTTTTCTGCAATTTGTGTTGTTTTTAAATTTTAAAGTCTAAAGCATGGTGGTCTAATAAGATACAGGGTGTTATTCCAATTTTTTTAACCTGTTGAGGTTTGCTAGGCCCTATCCCAAAGAATATGACAGACTTTGAAGACCCCCTATGAATCGCTCACCCTCCCTTGGGAGCATAACGGGTATTGGATAGGTAGGGCATTAGTTAGGGGGGCAGGGGGAGGGAAGGAGGGAAGGGAGGGAGACCTGGGAGTGAAATGTAAAATAATTTTCTTTCAAATAAAAAAGGAAAAAAGTAACATGGATATGAAAATATTATGCTGATGAAAAATCAATAATCATTAATTTGGCTCATTGTTTCCAGAAGTAGTACACAAAACAGCATCATGGTTTTGAAGTGAAACACATTATCTGAGAATCTTTGTACCTAGAATTAAGTAAAAAGTTAATTATAATATACAGTTCTATAAAATACACAAGACCATTAAGAATGTTCTGAAAGGATATTTATCACAAATAAATAGACAGTAGTTGGTGGTTGTGATCTAGAATTGTGCACCCCCTCAATGAGACTAATGTAATCAGTTCAAGGAAAAGATTGTGATGAGAGATGGAGAAAGAAAAATAAGGAACATTTATAGGCAGAGGATGTCCTCGCACTTGTAACAATGAATAGTTCCATGAAGTATAGAAAGGGAATATGTGGAAAGGATTTTGATGAGAAGTTAATAACTAAGATCATGGCAGCAGAAATCTCCATAGGAAGCAGTGGAATAAAGCCATTGGCAAGCCTACACTGACCCAAATTGTTTTGTGAGGTGAGAACTGAATATTTGTTCTTGTTTATTAATTTTATCCAACATGGCATTTCTTACACAGGGAACCTCCAGAAGTACTCATTGAGCAGAATAATGATATTAATTAGAGAAGGTAAATGGTCAATTTTATAAAACAAAGGCATACTACATATCATTAGGCAGCTATTAAAATCAATCAGAAATTATCATTTAAAGAAGTTATAAACAGCTGGGTATTTGTGGTGCACACCTTTAATACCAGCACTCTGGAGGCAGAGGCGGGCATATCTCTAAGAGTTCAATGCCAGCCTGATCTACTGAGTGAGTTCCAGGATAAGCTCCAAAGTAATACAGAGAAACCCTGTCTCAGAAAACCATAAACAGAGAAGTCATAAATATTATGACTAATATTGTTGCCATACTTTGTTTTTATATGTGATTTTTTCATATATTTGTATAATAATCTTTCTCTACCCCAATTCTTCCCAGACCTCCCTAACTCCGTATGTGCCAAACTTCATGTTTTTTCTCTTTCTCCCTCTCTCTATATAATGTCCTCAAAATATCAATCAACAAGAAAAACCAGAAAGTGAGAAAATACCAAAAATTAAATAGATAAAACATTTAAAACATGGAGTCTGTTTTACATTTTCCAACTATTCCTGGGTATTGAGATTACCCTAGAGTTTGGCTGATAAACCCAGTGGTACTTCACTGGGACAAAAGCAACTTTCCTTTTCCAAGGATGTATAAATTTCAATCAGCTTCTTAGTTAAGGTTTGGAACTTCTGTCTATTTTCCCTTCTCAGAACTGGGAGTTTGTCAGGTTTTAACCTGTTAAGGCCTTGTGAGCATTACCACAGTCTCTTTGGTTATGTATCAGTCATTCTATATCTGGGAGACTTTATATCCTAGGAGTCATTAACACCCTGTGGTTATTAAAATCTTTTAGCCTCTTCTTCTGCATAGATGCCTGAAATGTGAGGGGAATTGTATCATGAAGACATTCCACTTAGGACCGAGTGTCCCAAACATCTCATACTTTACATTGTCTAATTTTGTGTCTCTGTTAAATAGAATTTACTGATTTACTGATGAGGTCTGAACAACACACTGAACTATTGTGGTGATATTTTGTTTATGATTTAACAAATAAAGCTTGCCTGAAGATCACAGTGCAAAGCTAGCCACATTAGTCAGCTATACAGGCCTGGCAGTGGTGGCACCAACCTTAATCCCAGTAGTCACACTAGTTTTTCATGGAGGCCAAATGGTGTGGTGCATGCCTTTAATATCAGCACAAGAGAGGAGTATAAGAAGGGAGGAGACAGGAGTAAGTCAGTATGCAGCCACACTTAGGACAGAATTATCCCTTTTGTTCTGAGCCTTGGGAGAGGAAACAAGTCTCTATTGGTTGGCTGCTTTGCTTTTCTGATATTCACCTTACTCCCTCCTCAAAAAATTCACGTAATAAAAATTAGGAATTCATGCATTACCATCAGATCCTAGGACATGAGACATACATATTGACAGTAACATTTCTGAGTTGACTTGCCTAACATTATTGGCAAATTCCAAACCTGTGACATACAGAATGTCAATTGGACATTACTATTATACCTCTTGAATTCCTATAATTTGTGATGGGTGCATAGTTATTTCAGTATAAATCATGGAAGATATCACCCAAGGCTTGTGGTTAAACGGGAGCACCACCAATCACTGGTATTTAAAGCCTGAGGTTTCCTTTGCCTGCTGAATCCTCAGGGAAGGTTAAAAATAATACATTACCACAAAGGAATGTCCAATTACCCCATGGTTGAATCTTGAAGACATTCAAGACATTAGGTTATCCCAGTGGGTTATATTATTTAATAAGCTAATAAAAGAAGCAAAACAGTTTTCCTTCTATATGATAGCTCTGTGAAGTGAAGGCGCTGCATATTCTCAAAATTGAAATATCCCATGAATTTTCATTTAAATACATGGAACTTGAAAAATTCATCCTGAGTGAGGAAATCTGCACCCAGACAGACAAACATAATATACACTCACTTCTATGTGGATATTAGTTATAATTCCAGGTTTACAAGCAACCCAGAGTCCCAAAGAACATAGGAACAATGAGGGCCCCAAGAGGTATACATTGATTGCCCCCAGAAGGGAAAAAGTGAAATATTCTGTGTAAACTGGGGCATGGAGTATTGATTGCAGAGGAATTCTAGTGAAGGGAAGGTAGTGACTTTGAGATAATTATGATCAACTAGGGAAACATGCAAAGATCTACTATTTTGACCTAACTAACAGTCTAAGCAGTGGTTGAGAGGCTACCTTAAATGCCCTTCTCAAATAATGAGAATGATGACTACCTTACATGCCATACTAGATCCTTCATTCAGTATATGATTGAAACAGAGGCAGACTCCAACAGCTAAACACTGAGCTGATCTCTGGAGTCCAGTGGCAGAGAGGGAGGAGTGAGGAGCAAAAGTCTCAGAACTATACTGGAGAAACCCACAGGGACAGCTGACCTGAACAAGGGGTTGCTCATGGATCTCAGATTTATAGCTAGGAATCTAGCATAGGACTGTCTGAGACCCCCTGAGCCTGAATATCAGTTTGGAGGTCTGAACAATGTATTGGGCATCTGGTAGTGGATTAGTATCCCTAATATATGAGTGAACTTTGGAAGCACTCTCCACCTGGAGAGATACCCTCTCAGCCTAGACACACAGGGGTGGGGTGTCTCTGCCCTGCTCCAAATCATATGACAAGTTTAAAAATATCCCATGGAAGGCCCCATCCTCCCTGGGGAATAGAATGGAGTTGGGATGTGGGTTGGCAGGGCAGAGGATAAGGAGAGAGAGAGGGAACAGGGAATAACATGTAAAAATAAAAAAAATAAATAACCTCAGTCATAAAATACCATGTGACATAAAATGTATACTATTTATTATGAGAATTACATAATGGAATTCCCTTAATATTTTATCATTAAGTATTAATACATCTCATACTTTTACTATTGCTATTTATGCACATTATATTTAAGTTTCTTATAACTTAAAGATTTAGAGATTTTAACGGCATTTATTTTAATTTAACTACACAGATATGGATAAGTGCAAACTAGTAGAAAAATGAAATTTAATGAAACACTATTTTTGAATGGGAAAATATAAGATAATATTCAATTATTAATGTAATAGAAGTATAATGTGGCACTTTGAAAAAAATTAAGTTCAAATGCATGCAGAAATGTTTTTGATGAACTATAAATAGAGTAATATAAATAAAGTAAAATTATTGAAAATAATATATATTTGCATATTTCTTTCCAAATAGAATAGTGCAAATTATTGCTTAATGTTAAGGAAACTTTTGGATAAAGCATGCAAATTTTTCCCTACAGAGCAGGGATTTAAAATAATACTTCCATATAATATTTCACTATCTCTTTCAGTCACTTGTGTATAAATAATATGGACAAAAGCTAAATTTCATGCATTTAACATGGTTCTTGGGAAGCTGAAATGACATATCAAAAATATTAGCAGCAAGCAGCAATTGGCAGCCCAGTCACAAACGCTCTGAGCAGGAAAAAAAACAGAATCATTTTGTAGCTAATCTGGATGTAGGTACAAGCAGCTTGATACATGGTAACAAACAACTTTGCACAGGTTGTTTCACTCCTTTGACAACATGAATCCGAGCCGATATAAATAATAATTTTTCCCTGCATTCTTTTTCCATTGAGATGCTTCAGCTGCCATACACATTCAGGTGGGAGAGAGAAATGAGTCAGCAGCCCTGATGGAGGTTTCCAAGGCAACTACATGATTTGCCTTCAATGCTTGAAATGAGATCCTTCTTCTTATTGGTTCTTTGCTCAATTTGAATACACACAACCCTTCAATCAGGGGCCAGGAGTCTTAATAAAAGCAACACCAGTGCAGGGACTTACCAGTCAGTCTCTGGCTATATTCCAGGACTCAGTAGATCCTGGATATAGTCAGAGGCTGACTGTAAACGGACACAAATAAGCCAGACTGCCCCTGACATCTGCAGTTGAAAGAGCCTGTGGGAATCAGCAAATGCAGGGATTGTTTGATTCCTAGCACAGGAGGGCTTATGCTGAAAATTTCCACTTACAATGTAAGCATTTCATTTCAGGCATTAACGTATATATATTGGAGAAAAACTAAAATTGAAGCACTTAGCATTGCTCTTAGGGAACCTGACAAGACATATCAGAAAATGCAAGCAACAAGCATATCTTGGCAGCCCAGATTCACAATCAGGTGGCTCCAGGCAGAATCGGGGGCTTTCGTGTTGATAGCCAGGATTTAGCCCCTAGCAACCTGTTTCAGGAACACACTTACCTGCTGCCAGTTCCTATTTTTTTCTTTTGGGTAGTTGGAGTTTTTTTCGGAGAAAATTACGTTTTTTTCATGTCGCAGTTTCAGTTTCGCCATTTCTTTGGCTGCATACATTTATTTTGGAGGGTAAATGAATCAGTGCTTCTGATGGAGATCTCCAATACAACATCAGAATTTTCCCCCGTGCTTGCATTGAGATCCTGGGTATAAGCAGAGTCGACAGTACACTGGCACAGAGAAGGCAGAACGCTCCTGACATCCACACAAGTCAGAGCCTGAGGGAAGCAGCAATGTCAGGTAATTTTTTGCTTCCCAGCACAGGAGGGCATTCAGTGAACATTTTCACTTACAATGCAAGCATGTTATTTCACATACTCACGTACATATAAAGGAGAAAACTAAATTAAAGCCTTTTACATTACATTTTGGCTATCTCACACAGCATATCAAAAAATAAATATCAGTAACTGGCTAGCTAGAAACAAAGTCAGCTATCTCTAGGGAGAAACAGAGCTTTCATGTAGATAACATTTATGCTTGCTGAGCACATTCCTTCAATCAGGGGCAAGGACTATTTATAGAAGCAACAGCCCTGTGGCTTCTAAGCAGTCAGATTCTGGCCATACTAAAGCAAGAGTAGATCGTAGGTATGGCCAGAGCCACCTGTACACTGAACTGACCCAGACAAGGTAGATTGCTCCTGACATCGACAAGAGTCAGTTCCTGTAGGAATCAGCAAAGTGAGGGAGTGTTTTATTCCCATATTTACAGTTCCCACTCAATGATTCTGTCTCCTGTGCATGAAGCAGCATTCTGCTTCTGATGCTACAGCTTCTCTTTTAAGATATCAAGTCCCTGTCTCAATTTTGAAGTGCTATACCATATGGAAGGAAGATAATCCAGTTTAGACATCAATGTGAGTAATGCATCAGGGGAGTCCTGCTCCATTCTGTCCCCTGGAAGATCCACTGTGTGAATTCTTATGCCATTGTGAGTTTTCCTAGCAAACCTGGAGTCTGTGCAAATATGAATCAGTAACATTTCCAGATATTACCCCAGCTGACATTGAAGTACTGGGTATAAATTAATATGTAGCATAAAAATTTCCTTGATATCTTCTTGTTGACATTTATGGTCACAGGTTCAATTTTCCAATGTTTCTGATAGTAACCTTGATGATTGGAAATACTGTTACTAGGGATTCAATGACTATCTGTGAATTTCTTAGAAGAGTTCTGTCTCCTTTTCAATTTTGATCATTGAGGCTTTAGGGCGGAGTTTCATGAAGACAAGTAACATCACAAAGCAGTACCTCAAATACATTTCCAGTGGGATATACTTCTTTAATGGAAGCAGAAATCATATATCTTTCCATCAAAGATATGTGATAGACATTTTACAACAGTAGTACACACAGGCTATCCACACCAGGTGTTTTAAACACAATTCTTCAGGAAGATCTTGGAACATAATTTCTGAGAATGTAAATTGAAAAGATCCGCAAATCATATCTTCATATTTATAGATTTTTACATTTGATTGGTAGATATAGTATGGAAGGCCACATTTCTTCAGGGAGTGTTCACGTATGGGGCTACCCATGTCTAAGTTCAAAGCTCCAAAACAAGGCACACACAGTATATCATATGCATTTATTTTATAGTATAGTTAGACAAAAGACATCTTAATACTGCATGTATTATCAAAATAAAATCTATATAGAAATTACAAAGAGAGAAATTAAATTGTAGGTCTCCATTGTGTCCCTACTTTCTAAGCTACCTGAAACCCATGAAATGGTGGCAGGACTATTTTAGGTGTCAGAGAGAGAGGAGGGTCCCAGGAGTACAGGACCATCTGAATCAACTAAGTGGCATGCATAGGTTCACAAGACAGAATTGTCAAAAACAGGGCCTGCATTGTTTGCATCAGGTCTTCAGCATACATGTTATTGTTCGTTGCTGATTTTTCTTGTGGAACTCCTAATTGTGGGATCAGTTCCACATTTACTGTATTGCATAGTCTTGTGACTCTTCTAAAATAGGGTTACTTTGTCCATCCTTGCTATGAGGGTTTCTATACTGACTTTGTGCCTTAGGTTCTGTCATGTTCATTTCTGAAGGTGGGGTAGGAGAAAATATATCCAGTGAAGAAGGGAGCTGATGAGTTGCTGGGAGGAACAGAGTAGGGAAAATTGTGGTTGGAACATATTATATAAGAGAAGACTCTGTTTTCTGTTTTAAAAATATTTCAGGTTCCCAAAATAATGAAATATTCTCTAAGCAAAAATTTTCCCCACATATCCAAGCTTATGGCCTACAACTTATGTTTTCAAGCTGATGGAGGGTATAGACAGATTCTTGACAGATAATAAGAACTGTTCAGATACTAGGAATATGCTGTTTCCTCTGCTCGGGAGTTGTAGCATTCTCAATAGTGAATCAAGAGATTTGGCCCTAAGTGGCAATCTCCTTCCATCTGCTGAATCCAGCAAAAAAAAAAAAAAAAAACAGAACATGATTCTAAAATTCCTCATAAAGAATTAAACCTGGGAACATATACGTTCTTTTTAACATAAACACTTAATTGCAGGCAGATAAGTTTTCAGTTTCCAGTGACTCAATTCCTTACATTGGGTCTTCATTTTCAGGAGAGTGATGGGTATCTGAAATTAACATTTCTACTCTTCAAATACATCCTTCCTGCATGAAAAAAATGCTCTACAACACTGTTTCCACAAAATGCAAACAATTAAAATGGAATCTCTCAGAGTTTTAAAATAGTCACATATCATGTTGATGTCATAGGAAAAAAAAACTCAGGAGAACCTGTGTTGATGCACTAAGTCTTTGAGGTTTTAAAGTTGTCTTAATGATAAACCTATGTGAAATAGGGAGATAGAAACATTGAAAATCAAGAGTAGGAAAGATTTAGTGGGATTTCCCATACATCTGTTCTGAGTAACCTGCTTCAAACAAAAACAAGAGCTTGCATGAAGACATCTGTGGAGGTAGATCAATAAAGTGAAATTGTTTAATATATATATATATATATATATATATATATATATACATACATATATATATATGTATATATACATATATATATAGAGAGAGTATTTGCATCAAAAATAAATCCTTCAGATTATTATGTATTCTTCTTAACTTCGTTAGATTTAGTATATAAATTGTGGATGGCCTGAGCAGGCTTGAAAATAACATTTCCAATTAAAAAGCAAAAACTGTTTTATTTCAGGCAAATATATTTTTCATATTTTTCATATATATATATGACAAATCCTATAATTCAAGCATTTAATCATTGCACTTAGATAATCTGATATGTCATAATATAAATTATTGGCAGCAAGCATCATTTGGCTGTTCAGAGTCACTATCACAAAAGTCTCTGAGAATTACAGGCCAGATAGCATAGTATATTTGGAAATTCCATAACTGCGAGAAATAGTATTTTAATGTGATATCAGTAATAAACCTCTGCATGCAAGAAATATGTGATTGGTTTTAATTTATAGTTGTACACTTGAAATAAAATCAGCTTCATGTGCAAGCATTATTCCTACACTATTATACCCCAGCAGCATTCAAATACATCCTGTGGAAAAATCATGAACCCAAAATAATATCAGTGTGGCTTATATCATTTAATGATTTGATTGATGAGTAAAGACAAGTTTGGTCAGGCCTTATATCCCTTAGAGGATTCCCAAGTGCTATTGGAGGCCCCCAATCCAGGACACACTGGTGCTTTAAGTATATGAACATTGGATGGAGTAGTGTTTGGAGGATTTCTTGTCAATATAGTGATTCTCTCAAAATTTCAGTATTCACATATTACCTCTGAACAGAATATTTCCTAAGTATGAACTTGCACTGTGAAACCATGCAAGAAAACTTGAGTGAAACCAACCACAACTGAAGCAAGTAATGAACTGTGTAGTTGTTGAGAATATATATATATATATATATATATATATATATATATATATATATATATGAATATTTCTTTCTGAAAGAAATACATCATATCATTTCTTCATCATCAATACACTGTTTAGATATAGTTTGCTTATAGTAGTGCTTGAAATTAGTATTTCTACTTAAATAGAAGCATGTTATTTCAGAAACACACACATATAATGGAGAAAAGGAAAATTAAAGCATTTTACATTACATTTGTGAAATCTCACATGGCATATCAAAAATTTCATCAACAAGATACTATTGGCTGGCTTGAAACATAACCCACTATCTCCAGGGAGGAACAGAGCTTTTATATAGATATCAAAGATGCTTGCTGAAGCAGACTGATGTATGATCAACTGTTGCTTGCCACATGTTTCTTTCTTTCCCTATGAAAATTGGTGTCAGAAAGGATGGTATATTTCACTTTTCATCTTTTATCTACTTTCACTTTCACTGCTTCTCCTTCAGCATACTTTAAGGTGGGAAGGAAAATGAATCATCAGCTGTGATGCAGATCTCCTATGGAACGACAGGATTTGCCTCCAGTGCTGGAATTGTGATCACTCTCCTTATTGGCTCCCATTCCATGCTCCATTTGAATGCAGACAGTTCTTCAATCAGACAAGAAAATTTTGAGGTGGTGGAAACAAAAGAACAGCATCAGAGATTGGAAGTTACCCTGAAATATTGTGAGGACTCTAAGTGACATGACAGGTTACTTTTATCTATCTATCTATCTGTCTGTCTGTCTGTCTGTCTGTCTGTCTATCTATCTATCTATCTATCTATCTATCTATCTATCTATCTATCTATTTTTAGTTTGCACAGCCACTTAAATGGCCATAACAGCAACCTGATTGCTTGGAAATATGAATGAATTGCAGCATTTATTAGAAATCACCTATTAGAAATCAGTCATAAAAGCATTGCCATCCAATCGCCGGACATGAGGCTAAGGTAGCAACAGTAATAACTCTCTTATTGGTCTGCTTGCATACCATGATTGGCAAATTCCAAGCCTCTGAGCCACTCTATCTGAATTGAAGTGCTAATATTCATGTGCTAGTAACTAGTATGTGCTGGGTATTTCACTATGCTTATACTCTTGAGTTTGAATCAGCTTAGTCTGTATGAATGATTGTTTATCTCTAAAACAGAGACAGCCTACACATTGTCCTATGGAAGAAACTTGAAGTAAAAAAGATATCAGATATATTTATGTTATTTAATCAGTTTATTAATAGGGTCAAAATCTCATCTGGCATGATAGCCCTGAGGCTGCATATTTGCTAGCAGTTTGCCCTCTATTCATGCATTACCTGAATGCAGATGCCATAAAAATGAGAGTAAGTTTAGGAACTAGTGAATGAGCAGCAACTGGATAAGAATTCTCATTCAGGAGTTCCCAGAGTTCAGTCTTAGCGAAAGAGACAAGAAAATATGAAGCAAAGGGATCAAGATTATTTTTGGTGATAAACAAAGAGGAGGCTGACCTCAGCAAGTCAGAGCTCACAGATTCCAGACTGACAGCTGGGGTACCTACATGGAACCAATTTGGGCTCTCTGAATGTGAGTGATTGTTGTGTAGCATGCACAGTGTTTGATGCCACTTGCAGTGAGACCATGATTTATCCCTACTGCTTGAACTGGGTTTATGGAGTCAATTCTCTTGTCAGGAAACATTGCTCAGCCAAGATATAGTGGGGAGAGCCTTGGTGTTGCCACAATAATATGTGCCACAATTCTGTAATCACCATTGGAAGCCTTATCCTCTCTTAGGAATGGATGGCTGGATTGTGGGAAGTTGTGGAGAGCAGAAGGAGACGTGAGAGTGTGAACAGGGATTGGTCTACAAAATGAGAATAGATTTATTTTAAAATTAAAAAAAATCTTTCAGAAAACATTCTAGGTAAGGGAATAGAGTGAATATTTTCAATATCACATATTAATGCTGAACAGAATATTTCAAAATTGTAATTGGAACTGAGAATACAAAATGAATTTCAAATGTTTTCAGATTTGTGAGGGACAAACCACACAAAAATCATACAAAATTTTGAAAATGTCATTGTATACATATATTACAAATAACTTTAATAAATGTAACACATCAGATAACTGTATAATCATCTTTAAAATGTTAGATATGGCATGCAAACTAGAGAGATTCAGAGCATGGCCTGAAAGTAACAACACCACATACTTTCAGACACTTTCCTTTATATATAGGAGAAAACTAAAATTCAACAATTTAAAGATTTCATTTTGGGAATCTGACATTATAAATTTGAAAGACTAAGCATCAAGCAGCATTGGGAATCTGAGAATCACAACCATCATGCCCCACACAGAAATGGAAGACTCTGTGTAGTTAGCAAGGCACTATGCACAAACAAATACCTATATATTTATATAGTTATATATTTGCCACAGGAGAGATTTTTTTCCACTATTGATAGCTTGGGCCAGAGCACAGAATATAGTGCATTTATTCCTATCATACATTTTCAGTTGTACTTCGTTTGCTGCAACACACATTTGGGTGTGAGAGAAGAATGAATCAGCAGCTCAGATGCAGAACTTCAAGATGAACACAGGATTTGCTTCCAGTGCTGGAATTGAGATCACGGTGCATATTGGTTCCTTTTCCTTGTCTAATTTGAATGCACACAGTCCATCAGAGGCCAGAATTGCTGATAAAATCATCAGCATCCCAGCTTTGAATATACTCCAGGACACACTTTGATCCTGGGTATAGCATAACCCCGACTGTACACTGACTCAGACAAGGCAGCCAGCTCCTGAACACTAAAGGACTTGGGAACCATGGGAATCAGCAAATGCAGGGATTGTTTGATACCCATACAAGGAGGGATTGCAATGAAGGTATCTGCTTACAATTTAATTAGCTCCTTTCCAGCACACAAGTACATATATTGGAATAAAAGGTAAAATTGAAACATTTACTATTTCTCTTTGTAATCATACAGGGCATATCAGAAAATATTATCAATTAGCAGCTCTGGATCCTAAAATTCACAATCTAAGTCCCCTGAAGAATCGGGGACTTGCATGTAGACAGCCAGTGTTAAGTCCCAAGTATCCTAATATATGAACACCCTCTACCAGCCACCAGTCCTATTTTTTTCCTTTTAAGAATTGGATATTTGTCCAGTGTAAATTATGCTTTTTTTTTCATTGGTGGTTTCAATGTTGCTGCTTCTATCAGGACATGTTTAGATGGGAGGGAGAAATGAATCAGCATTTCCAATGGAGATCTCCGAGAGAACATCAGGATTTGCCTCAAGTGATGGATTTGAGAACTCTCTTCTTATTGGCTCCATGCCAAATTTAAATGTACACATCCCTTCATTCAGAGGCAAGGAGTGCTAATAAAAGTTTCTGCAGTGGGGTTTCATAACAGTCAAGCTCAGGCTTTACTCCAGTACTCAGAAGATCCTGGGTATAACCGGAGTCTAACCTACACTGACCAAGAGAAGAGAAACTGCTTCTGACACCTACAGGAGTCAGAGACAATGGTAAACAGCAGTAATTATCATACTGCTTCTGAAGATAATCACTCTTTTTAAAAATGTGACATCCCTGTATTTGTTTTGAATTGCAGAATCATATTCAAGGAAGATGTTTCACTTCTGGCTATAATTCTCAGCCTTTCCCATAATTTTTGAGTACATAGGCCGAAGGGACTTCTAAATCTTAGAATTTGCAGAGATGATCAATTAAAAAATTTTCATAAGTAATTTTAATTATACTAAATCAAGACTAGACAAAATACAGAATTCAGATAGAAGCATTTGAAAATGGAGGCTCATAGTATTAGGTAGTATTATGCATAAATAGTAGACATTTTAATTGAAAATATGGAATATGCAAGTTTAGTAAACATGTTTTATAAAGTTAATTGTATGTAACTCAAAGGTTAAGTATTTATTTGAAATTTTATCATTTGTATTCATAAACTTTAAGAGAGTACTTCATAATCTATAGTGTTTTCACAAAAAACAATGGCATTCCCCTTTTTTCATGTATCTTATTATTTTCTTGGAAGAATTGTACTGCTTTCATTACATAATTTCTCAACAGTCACTATTAAGTTCTGTATTTCAATATTTCTATCCATATAACCTTTGTGTTTATAGCTGAAAGAATACATAGGGTATATTTATTTATTTTTGTTTTTTTTATTGTACAGCATGTATTTCTGAAACAGAGTCTGTATGTGCTAACCACCAGGATCTGAAACTCATCAATCAAGCCCAAATTTCTTCAGGATCCATAAGGGACCAACAGATACTTACCACCACCTGCTGCAGATGGTATTGTAAAACAACCTCCCATTTTCACTTACAACTTTTATTTGCTTTGCCTGATGAAAATAAATTATCATATACTTAAGATATATATTGAGCAGTATTCATATCCTCTATGAACTTCTCTGTGAACACCGAGTCCAATGGAAGTGCCAATACAAGATATTTTTGTTTATCTTAAAATTGCAATATACTGATATATTTAGTATTTGCGCATTAGATATTTTCAGTTGTTTTTCCAATATCATCTCTGTTATGTGTGCGAAGACGATCCTTAGTCTGTAAGGATAAGATTTCTTTATTCAGATAAACACCAGCCAAATGCAAGCCAGAGAGTGCCCAGAGGCAGCAAGCTAGCGACGATAGAGCCAAGGGGCTCTGAGGCCACTTAAGAATCCCTCCAATGGAGAGAGGGAACTAGGAGAATGGGAATCAGACTCCCCCAGCTAATCACTGAACTGAAGTTGAATCCAGTTGCAGAGAAGGAGGAGTGTTCACCAAAGGGGTCCAGACCAGGCAGATTAAACCCACAGAAACAGCTGACCTGAACAGGAGAACTCTTGATCCCCAGACTGATAACTGGGAAACCAGGATGGGACTGATCCAGATCCCAGGAGCCTGGGTGTCAGTGAAAATGCCTCAGAAATAATGAGGACTCTGTTCTAGATCAGTTTTCATCCCTAGCTTAGGTGTGGACTTTCGGAGCCCATTCTATAAAGAGTGATACTCTCTGAGTCAAGACACATGGAGGTGGGCCTAGGCCTTACTCCTAAGGGTATGACAGACTCTGAAGACTCCCTATGGAAAGCCCTACCCTCTATGGGAAGCAGAAATGATATGGGACAGGTTGGGCTTTAGTTGTGGGGTGGTAGGGGTGGAAGGGAGGAAGAGCCAACTGGGATTGAAAGGTAAAACAATCTTGTTTCTAATTCAAATCAAAAAATAAAAAATATTTTACACATAAAAAAAAGAATCCCCCCAACGTCATCCTCCACCTCCCCTGACCACACCCTTATGGGCGTGGCCAGGCAAACCTGTAGTGGCCCTTAGGGGGTGGGGCTACAGTGTCTCCCTACACATCTCTTCAAGTAATATTTGAGAATTATTTTTCAAATCATGAAGTTTCATTGGATTTCTTAAATATTTTCTCTGTACTTTGAGATGATCATGTTAGTTTTGATATTTCAGTTATTAATGTAGTACAATCCTAAACTCTTTAAAAAAGTTCATACAAGCCTTCACATTTAAGTCACTTAGGCTTTGTCCTTGTGTTAAATAATTCTATATATTGATTTTTTTTTAGTTTGTGTTATTTTGTGTGCAGTTTTGAATTAGGTTTTTTTAAATTTTAATATTTCAATATTTTGTGATTACATTCTGTCTTCTCCCTCATGTTTTCCAGATCTTCCCCTCCTCCCTAACATCTTAACTTCACGTACTCTTAAGTGGTAGCAATCTTTCTCACTGTCTGCTTCTCTTTTCCTATTCTATATACCTCAAAATATAACAAAGCAAGAAATAAATAAAACTCAAAATATCCAAAGTAAGCCAGTAAAGTGATTATAATCATCAATACACATATATATGTATATGCATGTATATGTAATGGTTTATATATAGACACATATAAATATATAAACCATTTATACACACACATACTGAAAATAAATGCAGAAATAAACCAAGAAACAGAAATTTTGTCTGTTGTTTATTGGCAAATTTATAGTATATCTGAGGCCTACATGGATGGGTGGTTAATATAAAACCAGTGATATTTCTTTGGAATACATAGAAATTTCCCAGCACATAACAATTATAAATTACTCCTTGGTAGAGGTTGTAGTTTATGTCTACTTTCCAGTCCTTAACTGGCATTTTGCCTGATTTGTGTCTTCTGAGGTATTCACTCTGTGTGTGTCAGTCCTGTTGTGAATGAAAACCGTTATCCCTCGACTTCTACTATTGCTGGCTCTCACAATCTATCTGCATCCTCTTCCACATAGAAATGTGACCATTTAAGGGGGAATTTTGGTAAACATATCCCGTTTATGACATTTTCCTGCAAAGTTGCTCACACTCTACACTTATACCATTTGAAAATCTCCATGTTATTTCCCATCTACTGCATGAAGAAGTGCCCCTGATGAGGTTTGAGCTATTAACTGACTTGTGAGTTTAACAGGATTTTAGTAGGAATATTTTTATTTCATTCTTCCAATAGCATTAAAATGGAAGTAGAATTTTTATATAAATATATCCTTCATAAACTCAGGTTATTGGCTACTTTAGAAGTATTATATATAGGTTCCATCTCATGGATTGTCCCTTAAAATCAGTAAAACTTACTTGGTTATTTCTAGATTAATTAATTCATTTTCCAGAATATTACCATGAATGTAGCTGCCTGTCATATGTTGCATACAGTCATGGAATTATACTGTTACTGAAAATTTGTAGAGGCACTTTGTGATGAAATCCATGATTTCTGCATCCATTGGTACTTGGCTAGGTTTACAATTTCAACACACCTTCTCTACTGGCATGAAGTATGTTTAATTTTTCCCAAGAATAACATAAACTATTTATGTATGACTTTGTGACACCAATTCACTAACAAGTAAAAAAGAGTTAAGATTTTGGAAATGATGAAACTAGAGAAATTTGATGAAATCATGAAGTTTATATTGAAGATTTTAGAACTGTTACCATCAGTGTTTAAATGAATATTACATAGAGATATGTAATTGAATACACACAAACTTGAAAGATACAGGATAATCATTCTACATGGCAAATACATGTCATTAATGGAGGCAGAACAGAAGACAATTCTTTCAAATTATATGATTGTCATTCAGAATAGTTGGACACACAGGCTATCAACACCTGGTGTTGAATACAAAAATCTTCTACCAGATCATGCCAGTATAGAAGTTGTAAAGTCCCATAAGTTTAGTTTTTATAGATATTGACAATTGATTGGTTGATGGAGGATGGAACCCAATATTTCTTCAGGGACAGTTCCCCTAATAGGGTACCCAAGTCTTAGGACTTAGTTGCAAATCCAGGCACACACAGTACTCATTTTGTAGTAAACCGAGACAAAAGATGTCATAACACTGTACCTCTTATTAAAATAAATTCTTAATTAGAAATCATTGAATAGTAGAATATACATGAGTGATGATTTGGTTAGAAATGTAGGATAGAATGTATGTGACCCTTCTGTGGTTACCTCTTTTCTAGTCCATATGTGTACTTAGAAGGCAAATGTCTCAATCAAGAGATTTCTGACAGAAATGGAGGCCTTCTTTTAGAAGGTTTTGATACAGATACACTCTCAGTTTCCATTCCATACTGGCTGGTTTTGCCTGTTGTCAATTGCAGCAAAACTCTGGGTATATTGCTTCTTTCCTTTATTTCTCCTTCCACAATCCCTATTTTTAGTGCAATATAATGGGATGGAGATACATGAAAAGAAACAGCAGCTCTGCCAGAGATTGCCCAGTTGGTAGCAGATTTTATTTGCCTTTTTGGTTATCAAATCTATCATGATTGATTCTCTATCCATTCTTTATTTTTATATATATAGTCACCAAACAGAGGCAACCAGAAGGCAATTTATGTCCTTGGGTAGAGCCTCCAACACTCAGGATGAAGATAGCATAGAGGATTACACTCTTCAAAATTACAGCATGGTTCCCTTGCTGAGGACAACACACTCATACATATTGAACATGGAGGGCATGCTAGTGTCTGCATGGAGCCTTCACATCTGCATTCTAATCTTTAGTATAGAAAGGTTCACCTATTGAAAAAGAAAGACAAACATGCACACCAAAGTAGCCAAAAAATTTGAACTACTGATCCACTACAGGACAGTTTTTTGTTTTATTTTTTTCTATTGCTAGCTGAGGTCAGACCCCAGGGTATATTACATTTATTCTTGTCATCCACTTTCAGTTTTACTGATTTTGTTGCAACAAACATTTGAGTGGGAGAGAAGAATGAATCCTCAGGTCAGATGCAGAACTTCAAGATTAACACAGGATTTGCCTCCAGTGCCGGAATTGAGTACCCTCTCCTCATCGGTTCCTATTTCTTGCCCAATTTGAAAACACACAATCCATCAGTGGCAAGGAGTGCTAATAAAAGCATCAACAACACAGTTTGTTACCAGTCAGCCTCGAGCTTTATACCAGGATTCACTTGATCCTGGGTATAACCATAGCTGGGCTGTATACTGACTCAGACAATGCAGTCTGCTGCTGATATCTAAAGGAGTCAGGGCCCTTTGGATTCAACAAAGGCAGGGGTTGTTTGATTCCCATCCCAGTAGAGTTTGCAATGTAAACTTCCCCTTACAATGTAATCACTACATATGTTGGACAAAAGTTAAAATTGAAGCATTTAGCATTATTCTTAGGAAATCTGACAAGGCATATCAGAAAACATCAGCAAAATCATCTCTTGGTGGGCAGGATTCAGAATCCTGCAGGTCCTGGCATTATTTGGGGCTTTCATGTAGATAGTATGGATGTATCCCGAAGCAAATATATATATATTATATATATATATATATATATATATATATATTGACCCCCTATCTGCCACCATTTTCTTTTTTTTTTTCATTTTGATAATTGTAGTTTTGTTTTTTCATGTCTCCTGCTTTCAATTTTGCTACTTCTGTGGTAGCACATATTTAGGTGGGAGGGAGGAATGAATCAGCAGTTCTGACGCAGATTTCCAAGAGAACATCAGGATTTGCCCCCAGTGCTCACATTGAGATCTCTATTCTTATTGGGTCCATGCCTAATTTAAATGCACACAGCCCTTCAATAAGAGACAGGGAGCAGTAATAAATGAGTCCACAGTGAGTCTTTTTACCAGTAGGGCTCAGGCTCTACTCCAGGACTCAGGAGATCCTGGGTATAACCCGGGCCCTATTTGACACTGACCCAGACAAGGCAGAATTCTGATTTCTACAGGCGTCAGAACCTATGAAAATCAGCAAAGGGCAAGATTTATTGATACCCAACACAGTAGGGCTTTCAGTGAATATTTCCACTTATAGTATAAGCATTTCATTACACGCACTCATGAACATATTTTGGAGAAAAGATAAAATTGAAGCATTTCGTATTGATCTTCTAAAATCTGACAGGGTATGTCAGATAAGGTAAGCAACAATCAGCTCTTGGCAGTTCAGAATCTCAATCATGCAGCGCCAGGCAGAATCGCGGGAATTCAGACTGATAGCCAGGATGTAGCCCAAAGCAATTTGATATATAACCAACCTCTACCTTCCAGAAGTTCCTATGTTTTCCTTTTGACTATTAGAGTTTTGTCCAGGGCAAATTATATTTTGTCATGCCATGCATTCTATTCTGCTGCTTCTCGAGCAGCATATGTTTATGTGTGAGGGAGAAATGAATCAGCAGATCTGATGGAGATCTGCAAGAGAACATCAGGTTTTGCCCCAGTGCTGGCATTGATAGCACTCTTTTTACTGGCTCCACAGCCAATTTCATTGCACACAGTCCTTACATCATAGGCAAGGCTTTCTAATATGTGTGCAGTGAGGCTACTTACCAGTGGGGCTCAAGCTGAACTCCAGGAACCCCTTGATGATGAGTATAACCTGAGCCGACTGTACACTGACCCAGACATGCCAGTCTGCTCCTGCCATCTACTAGAGTCAGAGCCCATGGGAATGTGCAAAGGCAGGGGTTATTTGATTCACAGCATTATACCTCTCAGTCTCCTTCTCCGGTCTCCTATGCAGGACGTCGCATAATGCTTCTGAAATTATTGTTTCTTTTTTTAAAATGTGACATCCCTGTCTAAGTCTTGAAATGCTGTAACATCTGCAAAGTAGACAATTCACTTCTGGCTATAATTCTTATCCTTTATTGTAAATTTGATCATTGAGACTTTAGTGTGGTGCTTCATGAAGATGTGTAACATCACAAAGTGGTACTTCAAAGCCTGCTTCATAAAAGAGCTGACCTCAACCTATTTGTTTATGTCCAATCTATTGCATGAAGAAACATTTCTGACTATAGAAAATGGATCCATGAACAGATTTACGGATACATCAATTCCTCGTTAGGACACAGTTTATCAGTAGCTGAATGAAAGGAATAGGTCTTGCAAAAGTCTATGACCATTCTACTCTCAGGGTTTTGGACATTTTAACAGTCTGGGATATTCAACCCAATGAAGTTATTCTAATTTTTTAAAAATAGTTTTTACTCCCAGGATGTTTTAGCCACTAAGTCACCATTGTGACTGAAGACTGCCCACTATATTCTCCTGTTGGGAATAGCGCATAAGAGAGTGAGATGTTTATTCCTCCTCAACTTTTGAATTTGGAATTTTCTGTCCTGCAGGGTTCCACAGCTGCTCTGCCCCAAATAAACACACAAAGACATATGTATAAAATGTTTGGCAAATGGCTCAGGCTTCTTGGTGGCTAGATCTCTGTTAATTGTTATCCCATATGTATTCATCTATGCATTGCATCAAGGTTGTGGCTTTCACTTAATCGGTCAACTTACCCATTTGGCAATATAGTGTTTGTTGGGGGCAACTCTCTGTAATCATTCTCTCATCAACCATTCTTCTGGTCAGGTATCCCTGCCTATGCTTCCTGGATGCTGGCGATTCATTTTTTTTTCACCTCTACCAATAATATATATATATATATATATATATATATATATATATATATATATATATATCCCCTTCCTATGTAGTTATTTGGAGGAGAATTTTCTAAATGAGTACAAGATGTATTATAGTATTTGGTAACACAGTCAAGGAGGATCTTCCAAAACATTTCCTTGTATTTGTGTTGGCAGGTATTACCATGATTTTATTATTATCTCTGAGACTCTAAAGGGAGACTATAGGACAACCAGTAATTCAAAACACTTTGCCAACTGAGAGAAATATGTCTTATATCCCTTCATGTTATAAGAAGTCTCTAAGAATTTCATAGTGTTGGAAATTGTAAAAAAAAAGCATCTTATTTTGAAAAAGCAGTAAAAGGAAACAATATTTCAAGATTCAGTGATTTTTAAAAATTTAACAAAGCAGTAAGAATAATGCAAGCATTATATCAGTTAAAATATTAAAATAAGAAATTTTTAGGCCTTATAGAATGATGCATGGTTAGGAAAAAACAGTAAGTTTAGGCTGAGATAGAGATAGACATAGAAGTGACAGTTATAGAAAATTATAAAGAGTATTAGGGAGTGGAATGTGATGGTAGCTCTGGTGTGAAAGCATTATTCAAAGTTCTGTAGTTAATAATAGCTTTGAAAAAGGAAATCACATAATAAAAGTATTTAAAATAACTCACAATATAGTAAGTTACAGTACTCTAACACCTTGTGCTTTAAAGACTCTGCTTGAAAATGCTAATTGACCCTGATGCTGTCTGCATTGAAACTTTACTTTCACAGCATATTATTCAAACCACTCTCTGATATCTGAATGAGGTTAGTACTTGAATTAAACTCGAATCTCAATCTCAGTAACTGAAAGACTTATATAGATGCCAAACACTTAAAAGCATCACAGTGAGCAATTCGTATTTTCTGGATTTCCATCAAAAGCAATAAAACTGTAAAGAGGGAATTACCAATACAGAGTCAGGGTAAAAATATAAGGGCATTTATTAGGAAGAGGCCTTACTTGCAGAGCAACCTAGCCAGCCAGCAGGGCAGGAGTAAGTACAGCAAACTGAAGATGAAATGGAAGAAGGGAGGCCAATGTGAGTGCCCCTTATGCTTAAAACTTCCCTATATCACCCTGACCAAGCCCTCACACGTGTGGCCAGGCACACCTATAGCCAAGCCCTAGCAGGCGTGGTTATACTGTCCCTTACAAAACTGTAGTAAGATACACTATTGTCAGTATTGTCAGAAAAAAAAATGTTCTTAGCATATTACATTGTTTTCTATGTGTATAAGAAATTTAAATAAAAACACTGAATGGAGAATGTTTGTTAATAGATCTGGGGGTTACTTTTATGTCTTCCCAAATGTTTAGGCTTCATTTGGAACTTTAATGTTTGTTCATATACTGTAAGGGAGGTATTCATAGCCTAGGACACTTTCCTATGACATTTCCTTGTCATATCATGAGGCTTGCATTACTTGGATGAGTTGCACTGTTTTACTATTTTCCATAAATTCTCAACAGTTATAGATATAGGTATATATGTATATTTATATGTCTTTAATATTTATATGCACATTAATTTTTATAGACTGATTAATTATACATTATATTTATTCTAGAGTTGTTCTTTTACTATATGGTTTGTAGTTTGGATACAGTAACTCACTGTGCTGCTCAAACTCTTCACTTCATCCATGGTTCCTATTAGCATTATCATGGTTCACAGTACAGATTCAGAGTATAAAACACAAATGCACATACACCTGTTTTTATTTTTAATTTGATTTTTCAGATTTAATATTTTATGTACAAGAGTAAAATGAAAACATGCTTTGCCAATTGTAACAGTTTTGTTAAAATTATGCTTAGGGGTAAACATAATTTGAACACTTAAAGTTTTCTACATAGAAGTGTTATACCTTTTACGAATCTTATAAATTTTTCTTTGCCCTAAGACTTAGATATATAAGAAGCAATATTCCAATCCTTTACTTTAATTAATGCTGTGAGGATGCCTTGTAGGTAAATGAAGTGAGATGATAACAAATCAATTCTTTAAATATTTTAAAAAATTACAGATATACTGAAGCATTTCCACATGGGCTATTTCCACTTAACATCATGGAATTTTATTTTTGTGACAAATATTTCACTGTCTATCCACAAATCACAGAAGTGGTTATGGAATCTCAAATATATTTTCTTGTGTACTTTGAGATGTTCATGTGTATTGTTTGTTTTCAGTTTTAGGAGTGCACTTTTTTCTTTTTTTCAATTAATTTTTATTTAAATTATAAACAATATTATTTTACATACCATTCCCAGTTCAATATCCCTTCTCCCCTCCCATTAACCCCACCAACTGTCCATCCCACCCTCCAGGGAGTTATGCATTCAAATGTATACAAACTACCTCAAGTTATGTAAAATTATGGTTATTTGTAATTCTCACTGAAGCTGAGCTTTAGGTATTGAATACCCTATCATGGGCTAGTGATAAGGATTCCCTCTCTTTGCATACATCATTTAACAGTGAACTTCCAGCTGAATGTGGGATCTAGATAGAGTTTTCCTTCCAAGCTGGCTAAACAACTTTTGATGTAAATTTGTTAAACTTTAAGGTGTACATTCCAATGAGAATTTATGTTATTAACTCTTTATAATTCTATATAGAAGAGACATTTTCACAACAGATAGCCTTTTTCTATGGACCTTATAACATCTTTGCACACATCCGTCAATGTTGTCAAAGTTTTGGAATAATGGTGAGTTTTCTTTAATAATCGGTTGGAGTTGGACATATCCCTGTTACTATTTCTTTAAAGTCTGAGCATTTGGGAATATGTGTTAAAAGTCTCCATGTGATTTCAAATGAAGGCATTGCAATGGGTGACAAATGCACTCACTGGACCTGAGGGTACATGTTTTCAACACAGGTAAAAGTTATGTATCTTCAGGAGAGTTAGAATTCAATGGTTGCTCTAAAGATTCATGTTCTTACCATCCATGTGTATTAGGATAGATTTCCTGGACTGGGCATAAACAAATTATTTCCTTGGCCATAATATATATCTTCATTAGTTGATAAAGGTATATTTTTAAAAATAGATGTTTGTAAAGAACCAATCCTATCATTGTAAATCTAGGATTTTTAAAATTGTAACACTCGATCAAAGTGGTAAAATAATGAAGTTTATTTACATAGGAGTTGTATAGTAATGTTACTTGCAGTGTTTACATTAAGACATCATTACATTATGATTGTAGGGATTATTAGGAATAATAGGTCATAGGAGATTCTTTAAGAATTTAAACTTGTAAGAAATTATTAAATAGAACTTACAAAAATTTAGAATGATCAAAGGTGATGATTTTTATTCAATTCTCTGCTGGAAAATACAGCAGAATCCTCTCTGCTGCTAATTCTCCATTATATGTGTGAACATTACAGGGCAGCAGCCCAGATACTTGCTCTAAGAAGTGGATTCTAAAGGAGAGCATTTGAATTATGTAGGGAGAAGAATGTATGTTTCCATACTATGAATATCAGAGTGATACTAGAGTTATATTCAGTAAGACACATTTTTATTTATTTAAGGTTATACTATTCATGATCACGTTTAGTCAGCAACAGTTTTTTTTCAAAATATGAGTACCTGGGATTTATTTCTATAATATACATATTAGAAAAGAAGCATAATGTTATTAGCATGCAATCTAGCACCAGCCTAGCCTGCTGTAATTCATGTCAATATAAATACTATTCCAAACTAAAATTATTTTGTCCTACAAGTAAATTGCATACCTAAGTAACCCACACAGTATTCTTGAAGTGATGATAATGAGTAACATTTTTAGCATTGTCATATGTAACAGCAAGAACTATCAATGGTTTTGTTACGTAGGAATGTTTCTTTTTCTATCTCGGTGGTCATCAGTTGTCTGTACTTCTTCTGCTAATTGTGAAAAGTTGAGAGAGTTCCTCTCTATGTTTACATTAATATCTAGGCTGTGATTTTCGTAGATATTTTCTTTGATTGTTTTTTGTTTCTATTGTAATTGGCTTTGGTATTCAAAATGCTATGCTATAAAATTCCCTAATCTTCTTTCAATAGAAGTTGGTCACTACAGACTTTTTCCCTTAGTACCATAAATTGTGTTTGCCCGTTGCATGGAATATTTTCTTTGATTAGTTATAATGGAGGATTTTGTGTATTGATCGGGTGTGGTTAGATACATAATTGTAAATCCTAACAGAACTGAGCAGTTGTGAATTTGTATAAAATGTTGCTTTTTTAAATTAGGAAATTTATTTTTTTATTTTTTTATTAGAAAAATGATTGATTTACATGACAATCCCAGTTCCATTCTCCCACACTTCCTCCCCTACCACCAGCCCTCCAAATATAACCCTATCTATCACACAACCTTTCTGCTCCCCCTGGATGGTGAGGCCTTCCATAGGGTGTCATCAGAGTCTATTGTATCTTTGGGATAGGGCCTAGGCCCACCCCGTGTGTCTTGTCTCAGGGAGTATTCCTCTATGTGGAATGGGCTCCTGAAGTCCACACCTATGCTAGGGATAAGGACTGAACTTCTACAGGAGGTTCCATAGAATTATGAGGTTTCCTGGGGTCTGTATCAGTCCCATGCTGGTATTCCAGCTATCAATCTGAGGAGCAAGACTTCCCCGTTGTTCAGGACAGCTGTTTCTGTGGGTTTAACCAGCCTGGTCTGGACTCCCGTGCTGTTCACTGGTCCTTCCTTGAATCTGGGTTTCCGTTCAGTTCGGTGATTAGTTGTGGGTGTCTGCTTCTACTTCCACCAGCTGCTGGGTAAAGGCTGTATGATGGCAAAAAAGTTAGACATCAATCTCATTTTCAGGGGAGGACATTTAAGGTAGCCTCTCCTCTGTTGCTTAGATTGTTAGCTGGTGTCATCTTTGTAGATCTCCAGACATTTCCCTAGTGCCTGATTTCTCTGTAAACCAAAAATGTCTCCCTCTATTATGATATCTCCATTCTTGTTATCATCTATTCTTCCCCTGACTCAAACTTTCTGCTACCTCATGTCCTCTGCATGTCTCCTCTTCTCTCATCATTCTCCTAGCTCCCCCCTCTTCCTGTGCTCCCAATTTGATCAGCAGATCTTGGCCCTTTCCCCATCCCAAGGGGACCATGTATGACTCTCTTAGGGTCCTCTTTGTTTATTAGCTTCTTTAGAAGTGGGGATTGTAGGCTGGTGATCCTTTACTCTATGTCTAAAATCCACATAAGAGTGAGTACTTCCCATGTTTGTCTTTTGAGTTACCTCTCTCAGAATGGTTTCTTCTAGTTCCATCCATTTTCCTGCAAATTTCAAGATTCCATTGTTTTTTTTTTTCTGCTGAGTAGTACTCCATTGTGTAAATGTATCACATTTTCTCTATCCATTCTTTCATTGAGGGGCATCTAGGCTGCTTCCAGTTTCAGGCTATTACAAATAGTGCTGCTATGAACACTGTTGAACAGATGTCCTTGTTGTATGAATGTGCTTCTTTTGTGTATATGCCTAAGAGTAGAATTGCTGAATCTTGTGGTAGTCTGATTCCCATTTTCTTGAGGAGTCACCATACTGATTTCCATAGTGGCTGTACAAGTTGGCACTCCCACCAGCAGTGGAGAATTGTTCCCCTTTCTCCAAATCCTCTCCAGCATGAACTGTCATTGGTGTTTTGGATTGTGGCCATCCTATGAACACCTGATTCTGGATAAACAATCCAAATTCATACAATGTAACAAAGAGAACATATTAAAGAAATGGTGCTGGGGTAACTGGTTGCAGACATGTAGAATACTGCAGTTTGAACCAATCCTATTGGCTTGCACAAAACTTAAGTCAAAATGGATCGAAGACCTCAACATAAATCCAGCTACACTGAACATATTAGAAGACAAAGTGGGAAATACCCTTGAATTAATTGGAATCAAGAGACTGCTTCCTGTACTGTACGCCAGTAGCACAGACACTGAGCTCAACAATTAATAAATGGGGTCTCCTGAAACTGAGAATCTTCTGTAAGGCAAAGGAGACAGTCAGCAAGACAAAACGGCAGCCCACACACTGGAAAAAATATTCACCAACCCCACATCTCATAGAGGCCTGATATCCAAAATATACAAAGAACTCAAGAAGCTAGTCTCCAAAACTCCAAACAATCCAATTAAAAAATGGGGTACAGAACTAAATAGACAATTCTCAATAGAGGAATCTAAAATGGTTGAAAGACACATAAGAAAGTGTTCAATACACTTAGCCATCAGGAAAATGCAAATCAAAACAACTCTGAGATACCATCTTACTCCTGTCAGAATGGCCAAAATGTTGCTTTTTGCTGACAAGTACAGCCAATGTTGTCATGTGGCTATCGGGGTAAATATTGATAACACAGCTAGAAATCATAAGGGTTAGGGAAGTTGCAGAGGAAAGCTTTGCTTCTGGGTGCATGGATTCTGTAGTCATGTATATTAGACTAAGTTCTAATATTGAGCATGTATGATATGTGCCTTTTTCTCTCAAGTAAGCTAGAGTGAACTTCAGACATATTTTTTGGAACCAAATTACCCATGTGCGACACAGTACTAAGTGTTGTTAAAGTATAACATGTATAGTTTGGTAACCTAATCAAGGTTACCTGGAGTTTTTGTTGTTCTATTAGCTGTCATTTTGACACTAACACAGCAGGAGTGATATGAGTAGAATTAATATGTTTATTAATGGCTTAGGGGACAGTATGTGAGGACTTCGTAGTTTTAAAAATTGTGAAAGTGACTTTTGTTCAAAAGGAAGGAAAACAGAATATATAAATTTAGTATGCAAAATTCATAAATAAATAATAAATGATATATCACCAAAATAGCCCATATAATTACCCTGGGTTTAAACTGGAAGACATTAGGTTATCAAAGTGGCTTATGTTATTTAATCAGCTGATGAAAGAAGCAAGGCAGATTTCCTCCTGTGTACTAGCTCTAAATGAAGGTATTGAATATTGTCCAAATTGAAGTCATAAAACAATTTAAAATTATTGAAATATACATATATTATGGATAATTCTTTCTAATAGGAGCAGTACAAATTATTGCTTAATCTTCCTGACACAGTTGGATATACCATGCAAATTTGGTACTTTCAGAGCAGGTATTGAAATTAATAACTCTATATATTATTTCAGTATGCTTTTCAGTCACTCCTGTATATATAAAATGGAGAAAAGCCAAATTTGAGCATTTAGCATGGTTCTTGAGAAGCTGAAATGACACATCAGGAAATATTATCAGCAAGCAGCAATTGGCAGCCCAGAATCACAATCACTCAGTCCAGGGAGAAACAGTCTTTCATGTAACTATTCTGGATGTAGGTAAAAGCAGCTGGATGTATGATAACAACCTACTTTGCACAGGTTGGTTTATTCTTTGACAATTGTCATCAGAGTCAAAGTAAATTATATTAATTTCCTGTCATCCATTTTCAGTTTACGTTTTTCTGCTGCAATACAAATTAAGATAGGAAAAAGAAATCAGTCAGTATCTCAGATGGAGATCTTCAAAGCTGCTACAGAATTTACCTGCATTGCTTGAAATGAGATCACTCACCTTATTGGTTGTTATTTCTGGCTTAATTAGAATACACAAAGTCCTTCAATCTGGGAGTAGGAGTGCTGATATTAGCATCATCAGTGCTTGTACTTAAAAGTCAGGCTCTAGATACATTCCAGGGCTCAGTAGATCCTGGGTATAGCCAGAGGCTAACAGCACACTGACCCAGAAAAGGCAGAATGGTCCTGACATCAACTGGGGAGAAAGGCTGTGGGAATCAGCAACAGCTGTGATTGTTTGGTGCCCAGCACAAGAGGGCTTGAATTTAATATTTCCAATTACAATGTAAGCATTTCATTTCAGGCAATCATGGACATATATTGGAGAAAAGATAATGTTGAAGCATTTAGCATTGGTCTCAGCAAATCTGGCAGGGCATATTAGAAAATGTCAGCAACAATCAGCTCTTGACAGCAATGATTCACAATCGTGCAGCTCCAGTCAGAATCGGGGGCTTTCATGATTATAGCTCGGATGTTGCCCCAAGCAACCTAATATATGGGCACTCCCTATATGCTACCAGTTCCTATTTTTTTTCTTTTTGATAATTGGAATTTTTCCCAGTTCAAATTATGATTTTTCATGTCAGGCACTTTCAATTCCGCTGCTTCTCTGGCAGCACAGGTATAGTTGGGAGGGAGGAATGAATCAGCAGTTCTGACGCAGATTTCCAAGAGAACATCACGATTTGCCCCCCGTGCTAGCATTGAGATCTCTCTTCTTATTGGCTGCATGCCCAATTTAAATGCACACAACCCTTCAATCAGAGGCAAGGAGCCCTAATAAAAGTGTCCACAGTGAGGCTTCTTACCAGTAGGGCTCGGGCTCTACTCCAGGACTCAGGAGATCCTGGGTATAACCCGAGCCCTACTGGACTCTAACCCAGACAAGACAGGAGCTCCAGACTTCTACAGGAGCCAGAGCCCATGAAATCAGCAATGGCTAATATCGATTGTTCCCCAGCACAGGACGGCTTTCAATGAATATTTCCACTTATACTGTAAGCATTTCATTATAGGCAATCATGTACATATTTTGGAGAAAAGCTAAAATTGAAGCATTTGCCATTGCTATTGGGGAGTCTGTCGTGGCATATTAGAAAATGTAAGCAACAATCATCTCTTTGTAGTCTCAATTCACAACTATGCAGCTCCAGGCATAATCAGTTGCTTTCAGGTTGACAGCCACAATCTAGCCCCAGGCAATCTGATACATGTGCAACCCCTACCTGCCAGCAGTTCTTATTTTGTTCCTTTTGATTTTTGGAGTTATGTCTGGTGAAAATTATGCTTTTCCATGTCATGCTTTGAAGTTTGGTGCTTCTCATGATTTGCCCACGGTGTTGTAATTGAGATCTCTATTCTCATTGATTCCATGCCTATTTTAAATGTACACTTCTCTTCAATCAGGTGCAATGAGTGGTAATAAAATGTCAGCACTGAGGCTTTTTACCAATGAGGCTTGGGATATACTCAGTCCTTAGGTGATCCTGGATATACTTGGAGCCCGACTGAACAAAGACTGAGACAAGTCAGTCCGCTCCTGTGATCTACCATAATCATAACCTATGGGAATCAACAAAGGCAGGGATAGTTTGATGGCCAGCATTACACCTCTCAGTCTCCTTCCCTGTCTCTGGCACAGGAAGTAGCATCATGCTTCTAAAGCTATTGCTTTAATTTTAAAATGTCACATTCCTGTCTAAGTATTGAATTGCTGTATCATCTGCAAGGTAGATAATATACTTCTGGCTATAACTCTTGTCCTTTCTTGTAATTTTGATCATTGAGGCTTTGTGGAGGGGGTTCATGCAAACAAGTAACATCACAAAGTATTAATACCTCATATCCTGCATTGTAACAGAGCCCACCTTAGCCTGTTTGTTTTATTTCCTATCTAGTTCATGAAGAAACATCCCTGCCTATGTGAAATGGATACATGAACAGATATATGGATAACTCAATATGTCATTAGGACTCATTTTATCAGTAGCTGAATGAAAGGAATAGGTTTTGCACAAGTCTTTGAACTTTATATTCTCAGATTCTTTGACATTTAAACAGTGTGATATTTCTTCAATCCAATGATGTTAATCATAATTCTTAATAGTATTTGGTAATCTCATGATGTTTAAGCTTCTCTGTCAGAAATATGCCTGAAGACTGCACACTATATTCTGCTTTTGTGAATGTAGCATAAGAGTTTTGTTTCTCCTGAAGTTTTGAAGTTGGAGGTTTCTGTCCTGCTGTGTTCCACAGCTGCTCTGTCCCAAATAGACACACAAAATATTAAATCATGTATAAAATATTTTGATAATGGCACAGGCTTCCTGTTAGCTAGGTCTGCCTTAATTGTTATCCCATTTCTATTAATCTATGCATTGAGACAAGGCTGTGGTGCACCCATAATCTTGCATGTTATCTCCTTCATCAACATGGTGTTTGTTGGAGACTTCTCTCTCCAGCCATCTTCTGTTCTGGTATTCCTCCCTATGCGGCCTTCCTGGTAGTTGGCCGATCAGTATTTTCTTTCCTCTACCAATAAAAGAAACATATATACACAAAGACACCCCCTATCAAACTTTCATCCTATGTAGTTAGTTGGAGAGAAGTTTATAAATGAGTACAAAGTGTATTTATGTTCTGTGGTAACCCTATTTAAAAGGGTCTTCAAAAATATATCCTTATACTTGTGTTGGCAGGCATAACCATGTTTTAATATTGTCTCTGATACTCTACATGGAGATTACAGGAAAGCATGTAGCCAACATGTAAATCAAATATATCTGGAAACTGAGAAAGATATTTCTTATATCCCTTAACATTATAAGGGTCTCCAAGAATGTAATAGCGTAGGACATTTTTAAAAAGACCTTATTTTCAAAAACCAAGAAAAAGCAAACATAATGTTTCAAAATTCAGAGATTTGGAACATTTTAAAAAGGAGTATGAACAATGCAAGCATTACATCACATAGAACTATTAAAATGATAATTGTTTAGTCCTCATAGCATGATGCATGTTTAGAAAAAAAAACAGTAAATTTAGGTTGAGATGATATAGAGATGGGCATAGAAGTGACAGTGGTAGCAAAGTAAAGAGAGGATTAGGGAGTGGAATATGATGGTAACACTGGGGTGAAATGAGGAAATGCCATACTGATTTCCAAAGTGGCTGTACAAGTTGGCACTCCCACCAACAGTGGATGAGTCTTCCCCTTTCTCTGCATTTTCTTCAGCATAAAATGGCATTGTTGTATTTGATTTTAGCCATTCTGCCGGGAGTAAGATGGTATCTCTGTTGTTGTGATTTGAATTTTCCTGATGGCTAAGGATGTGGAACATTTTCTTATATGTCTTTCAGCCATTTTAGATTCCTGTACTGGGAATTGTCTATTTAGTTCTGTACCCCACTTTTTAATTGGATTATTTAGATTTTTTTGTAAACTAGCTTCTTGAGTTCTTTGTAAATTTTGGTGATCAACCCTCTGTCGAATTGGGGTTGGTGAATGTCTTTTCTCATTCTGTGGGCTGCAGTTTTGTCTTGGTATGCACTCATTTATGTATGTATTTTACACATACAGCAAAGAATTAACAGTCTACAACCCACACCACTAGAGAAGCTAGGAAACAAGGAGGACTCTAAGAGAGATCTACATAGTCCCCAGGAGAAGGGGAAATGGACAAGATCTTCTGAGCAAATGGAGAGAGGGGAGAAGGAGCTAGCAGAATGAGAAGGGGAGAAGCAGAGGGGTGAGGAGGACATAAGGTAGCAGGAAGGTTGTGTATGGGGAAGAATAGAGGACAGCAAAATGAGAGAGGGAGCTATTATAGGTTTAAAGAGAAATCAGGCACTAGGGAAATGTCCAGAGATCTACAAGTATGACACCACCTAACCATCAAGCCACAGTGGAGAGGCTACCTTAAATGCCCTTCCCGGTTAATGGGATAACAACTAACTTATATGCCATTCTAGAGCCTTCATCCAGCAGCTGATGGAAGTAGAATCAGATACCAACAGCCAAACCCTGAACTGAACTGGAATCCAGTTGCTGAGAAGGAGGAGGGATGAGAAAAGGGGGCAAGACCAGCCTGGTGAAACCCACAGAAATGACTTACCTGATAAGGGGGTGTTCTTGGTCCCCAGGTTGAACACTTGGAAAGCAGCATGGAAATGATCCAGCCCCCATGAATGTGGGTGTAAGTGAGGAGGCTTGGGAAATCCAAGGGACCTCTTGTAGTAGATCAGTACTTATCCATAGCATAGGAATGGAGTTTGAGAGCCCATTTCATATAGGTGGATTCTTCCTCAGCCTAGACACAAGGTGGAGGGCGTAGGCCCTATGGAAAAGGATATGACAGACTCTGGAAATCCCCAATGGAAGGCCTACCTTCCCTGGGGAGCAGAAATGGTATGGGATAGGTACAGTATTATTTGGGGACAGGGGAGGAGGGGAGGGAGAGGAACTGGGATTGACATGTAAAACAATATTGTGGTTGAGAGAGTATCTTTAATGCTCTTCTTGATAATGAGATTGATGACCAGCATATATGTCATCCTAGATCCTTCATTCTGTAGCTGATGGAAGCAGAGGCAGACACCCACAGATAAACACTGATCTGACCATTTGAATCCAGTTGACAAGAGGGAAGAGTGAATAGCAAATGGGTCAGAACCAAACTGCAGGATGCCAAGGACATAGCTGACCTGAACAAGGGGATTCTCATGGATCCCAGACTGATAACTGGGAAATCAGCATAGGACTACACAAGACCTCCTGAAAATTAGTTTGGAGGTCTGGGCAATCTATGAGTCCTCTGCTAGTGTTTATCTCTAATATAGGATTGGTCATTTGGTGCCCTCTCCACATGGAAGGATACTCTCTCAGCATAGACACACAGGGGAGGTTCTAGGCTCTGCTCCAAATGATCACAGACTTTGAAGATCCCCAATGGAAGATCTCCCCTACCTGGAGAGCAGAAAGGGGTTGAGATGGGGTGTAAGTAGCAGGGAAGGAGATCAGGGAGAAGGAACTTGGATTGACATGCAAAAGTAGACTGTAATAAAAAATAAATGAAATAACTGCCTTCATAAAATATCTTGTAAACTAAAATTATTATTACAATTAAAGTTTGGAATTCCCTTAATATTTAATGATTAATTATTAATGATTCTCATACACTTATTACAGCTATTCATGCTCATTGTATTTATGTTTCTTTTAACTTAAAGTTTAAGACATTTTAATGCCATTTATTTATTTTGATTTAACTACATAGATAATGATAAGTTCAAACTGGTGGGAAAAAGATATTATAATAAAACAATATCTTTGAATGGGAAAAATAATATTCAAATATTAATATATCACAAGGATATTTTGTCAGAGTGGAATCAATTTAATGTCTAATGCACAGAGACATGTTTGAGATGAACTAAAAATAATGTGATATAAATAAATTAAAATTATTGACAATAGATATACATATTATGGATTTTTCTTCCTACAATAAATAGTGAAAATATTGCTTATTCTTCAGGATACTGTTAGTTATGGCTTGCAAATTTTTCTCTTCAGAGTGGGGCTTGAAAATCATAATTCCATATTTTATTTTAGTATCTCTTTCAGTCTCTTGTGTACATATAATATGAACAAAAGCTAAATTTCAAGCATTTAACATGGTACTTGGGAAACAGAAATGATATATCAGGAAATATTAGCAGCAAGCAGTAATTGGCAGTCAAAACCCTAAGTGCAGGTAAAAACAGAGCCATTTTGTAGCGTCTGGATTTGGCTACAATCAGATGGATATATGTTCTTTGCTCAATTTGAATACACACAATCCTTCAATCAGGGGCAATGAGTGTTAATAAAAGCATCACCAGTGCAGAACTTACCAGTCTGACTATATTGTAGGACTCAGTAAACCTGGGTAAAGTCAGAGGCTGACTGAACACAGACTCAGACATGGAAGACTGATCATGAGATCGTCAGGAGACAGAGGTTTCAGGAAGCAGCAATGGCAGGGAGTATTTGATTCCTAGCACAGGAAGGCTTGTCCTGCAAATTTCTACTTAAAATATAAGCATTTCATTTGATGAATTTATGTACATATATTGGAGAAAAACTAAAATTTAAGCATTATTGTTGCTCTCAGTGAAACTGACAGGTCATATCAGAAAATGTCAGCAACAAGCATCTCTTGGTACCCAAAATTCACAATCATGCATATCTAGACAGAATCAGGGGCTTTTCATGTTGAGAGCCAGGATGTAGCCCCAAGCAACCTATTTCATGAGTAGTACCTACCAGCCACTAGTTCCTACTTTTTCCTTTTGATTTATGGAGTTTTCACCAGTGCAAATTGTGTTTTTCATGTCATGGTTTCAATTTCTCTGCTACTCTGGCTGCACACATTTGGGTGTGATGGAGAAATGAATCAGCAGTTTTCATAGAGATATCCAAGAGAACATCAGCATTTGCCCCCAGCACAGGCAATCAGATCAATGTTCTTATTGGTTCCATCTCCAATTTAAATATACACAGCCCTTCAGTCAGAGGCAAGGAGTGCTAATAAAAGTGTCAGCGGTGAGGATTCTTGCCAGTTGGGCTCCGGCTATACTCTAGGAATCAGTAGATCCTAGGTATATAGTGAGCCCAACTTTACACTGAGCAAGACAAAGAAGAATGCTTCTGACATCCACAGGAGTCAGAGCCCAAGGGAATCTGGAAAGGCAGGGATTTTTTTTTTTTTTTTTTTTTTTTTTTTTTTTTTTTTTTTTTTTTTTTTGCTTTCCAGCAGAGGACGGCTTTCAGTTAAAATCCCCACTTACAATGCAAGCATGTTATTTCACACACTCGTGTACATATAAAAGAGAAAACCAAAATTCAAACATTTTACAACATGTTTTAGCCATCTCAAATCGCATAATCAAACTTTTCAGCAACAAGAAGTCACTGGATGGCTAGAAACACTCAGTTTTCTCCAGGGAGAAAGTGAGCTTTTATGTAAAGAGCAATGAAGCCTGATGAAGCAGGCAGATATGTGGCCAAAGGTTGCATGTCACAGGTTGCTTTGTTTCCTTTTGAACATTGGCTTCAGAAATGAGGGGAAATTGCACTTTTCCTCCTTAATCAACTTTCACTTTCTCTGCTTCTCCTTCAGCACGGTTTAAGGTGGGAGAGAGATATGAATCGGCAGCTCTGATGCAGATCTCGAAGGGAACCACAGGAGTTGCCTCCAGTGCTGTAAATGCAATCACTGTACTCATTGGTTCCAATTCAATGCTCCACTTGAATACACAGTCTTTCAGTCAGAAGCAAGGAATTCTTATAAAGGTGGCATTCCTGTGGCTTCTAAGCAGTCAGCCTCTGGCCATATTCCTGGACACTCCAGATCCTAGTTATGGCCAGATGCCCCTGTACCCTGACCCAGAAAAGGCAGACTGCCGCTGACATCTCTAGCAGTCAGGGCCTGTGGGATCATCAAAGGAAGGTATTGTTTGATTTACAGCATTACAGCACCGAGTCATTGGTCCTGTCTCCTTTGCAGGAAATAGCATCCTCCTTCTTATGTTACTGAATCTTCTCTTTTAAGGTATTCTGTCCCTATCTTGGTTTCGAAATGTTGTATCATTTGCAAGTGAGATAATCCAGTTTACACGTTAGTGTATGACATGCACTAGGGGTGTCAGGCTCCTTTCTGTCTACTGGAAGATCCACTGTGGCCACTGTCATTCCAATGTCAGTTTTCCTAGCAATCCTAGAGTCTGTGAAAGTATGAAGCACTAATATTTGCAGAAACTACCCTTCCTGTTACTGAAGCCTTGTGTGTAACTTAAACTGTAGTATAGAAAATATTCCTGTTAACTTCTTGTTGCCATTTATGATCACAAATTCAATTTTTCCAATCTTTGTTTACATGTCGTGTGTACTTTGGCATATGCAAACTATTCTTTCTTTCTTGTGATCCAATTCAGGTCTATGACATCTGGCCATGCTTGACCATGGCTGCAAATCACTTATTTAGCAATGGTCATAGATTGGTATTATGTATTTCCCTTGAAACTGATTACACATCGGAATATTTTGTTCTTGGTTCTTGTGGTATGGTATGTTGAAATTCCCTGCATATCTGCATATCTTGTGCCTGCTATATTAGACTCTGCATTATTATGTTTGATAGTAACCTTGAGTCTTGAAAGTATTGTTACTATGGATTCATTGATTACTTCTGAAATTATTAGAATAGTTCTGTCTCCTTTTCAATTTTGAAAATTGAGGCTTTAGATTTGAGCTTCAGAACAAAAAAGGAACATCACACAGTAGTACCTCAAATACCTATCCAGTGAGATATACTTCTTTAATGGAGGCAGGGATAGGAGATCTTTCAATCAAAAATATGTGATAGACATTTCAGTACAGTTGGGCAGACATCCTATAAACCACAGGTTTTTCACACACAATACTTCTTCCAGATTATGCCAGCAAAATTCCTAGTATAGAAGTTAAATAGACCCATGAATAATATGTTTATCTTTATCTTTATAGATATTGACAATTGATAGTTTGATGGAACATGGAAGGCCATATTTCTTCAAGTCAGAACCCCTATGGGCCTACCCTTGTCTATGTACATACTTCCAAACCTCGGCACACACAGTATATTAAACATTTATTTTGAAGTAAAGTGAGACAAAAGACTAATAATACTCGATGTCTTATGAAAATAAATTTGAAATAGGAATTAGTGAATAGTAGAATGTACATGAGTATTTGCTCAGTACTGTAGGATATAATGTATGTGAGCATCCCAGGTTTACCTCTTATTCTAGTCCATATGTGCAGTTAGAACTGAAATATCTCAATCAAGAGATCCCTGACAGAAATGGAGGACTTCTTTAAGAAGGTATTTTCAGAAATATATGCTAGGCTTCCATTCCACACTGGTTTAGTTTAGCTCTTGTCAATGGCAACAAAACTCAAGGCACATTTCTTGTTTCCTGTCTTTGTCCTTCCACTTTCCCTATTTCTAGTGTAATATAATGGGACTGAGGTAAGTTTAAAGAAAGAGCAGTTCTGCCAGAGATTGCCCAGTTTGCAGCAGGTTTTGATTTGCCTTTCTGGTTTTCAAATCTCTCATGATTGTCCTCTATCTCTTCTTTATATTCATATATGTAGTGAACTAAACAGAGGCACCCAGAAGGCAATTTCTTTTCTTGTGCAGAGCATCTAATAACCCAGGATGAAGATGGCAAAGAGGATTACACTCTGCAAACTTACAGCAGGCCTCTATTGCTGAGGACAAAACTCTCACAGTCATTGAACATGAAGGCCAGGCAGTGTCTACATGCACCCTTCATACGTACATTCTAATGTTTGATATAGAAAGTTTTTTCTGATTGAAACAGAAAGAGAAACATAGACATCAACCTAGCAACAAAAACTTTGACCTAAAATAGGTCCTTAATACACGCTTGTTAAGGCAATGGCCTGGCAAAACTTTTGTAATTGGCCAACCAATGTCAAACTTAACTTGAGAATAACCATAGGAGTTGGAGGCAATGACCACCACTGCTTGGATGGTGAGAAACTGGCCACAGGATAACCCAGAACCCTGGGTAATAATTAAACAGCATTTACCTGAAAACTGAATTGTTTTCTAATGATATTCGGCTGTACTCATACATCTGTTCTTTGTCCAGACATTGTCAGAAATGCTTTCTCAAACAGCAGATGTAAAAGGATGCAAACTCCCACTGTCAGATGCTACACACAGAGAGAAATTAATTTGGAGGTCTCCATCAGGTCCCTGCTCTGTAATCCCATGAAGAGTTGGCAGGAGTTCTGTAGGAGTCAGAGGTAGTGGAGTGTCCCAGGAGTACAGGATCGTCTGAATCAAATAAGTGGCATGCACTTGGGTTCACAGAGACTAAAGAGTGAAACACATGGCCTGCATTGTTTGTACCAGGTCTTCAGCATATGTTTTGTTTTTATTTGCTGGCTTTGTTTTTGTGGGACTCCTAAGTATTGGAACAGTTCCATATTTTACTCCTTTGCTGATTCTTCAGCTCCCTTTAATTAATTAACTCTGGGAACATTTTGGTTTGTTGGAAGTGAAACAATTCTTTACAGGCAGATATTGTTTCAATTGACTAGGGGTTCTTCTGCTTACACTGTGTTTTCATGTTCAGGAGAGGGGTGGGTATCTCAAATAAACATTTCTACCCCTAACATCCATCCATCCTGCATGGTACACCACAGTTTTGCTCTACACCACAGTTTTCACAAATGCTCTACACCACAGTTTTCACAAAATTGTGAGCAATTAAAATGGAATCTCTCATAGTTTTAAAGTAGTCACACTTCCTGCTGATGTCCAAGGAAAAAATCTCAGGAGACCCTGGGTTGATGCACTAATTCTCTGAGGTATTAAGCTGTCTCAGTATAAGTCTGTGTGCAGTAGGGTATAGAGCTACTATAATGACTTCTGTGAGCCACAGAAAACATATTAGAATTTACTCATGCAGAAGGCATGTGTTTAGTTTACCGCCAAAACAAAGCTTGGTTCACATTATCAACATTAAGTAAATAGTGGTATCCTAAAATTCAGTTTCGGTAAACTGAGGTTCAGATAGTATTAGAAAAAAAGAAAACAAAAGACATTGTTTGTTGGAGTCCCCCTATGCTTCTGGCCTCAGAATCTCTTTACAATCTCTCTGCCTCCTTTTCAACATAGACTTGAGTGGGTGGGTTTTGAGAAACATCCTATTTAGATCATTATAACCAAATCTCATTTGGTCTATGCATATCCCACCTGAGTATCTCAGTGTTATTCTTTATGTAGTGCTGGTAGGAGCCTCTCAGATGAGTATCAAGTGATGTACATGTCTTGGTATATAGGAATGTGTCAGCAGGGATCCCTCAATTTCCCTATTCCCCTTCCAGAGTAAGAGCAGGGAGATATTCCAGAGTCATACTCACAGGTTCTTGACTACTTTAGCTGTTGAAATCATAGGCAGCAGAAATATAGACATTGGGAAGTGATGTCTGTAAAAACAGGTATGAGGATATATATATATATATATATATATATATATATATATATATATATTCCTGCAATTCAAGCTTTTAGAGACTCTGATACATTATATCATAAATTGTTGGCAGCAAGCAGCACTTGGATGTTCAGAATCACTATCACAAAGATACATGAGAATTACAGGTCAGATTGCAGCATAGTATAATTGGACATTCAATAACTGTGAGAAATAGTATTTAAATGTGACATTGGTAATATTCCTCGGCATGCAAGAAATATGTGATTGGTTTTGATTTACATTTGTACACTTGAAATAATACCAGCTTCACATGCAGGCATTAATCATTCACTATTATACCCTGGCAACATTCAAATATATACTGTGGAAGAATCATGAACCCAAATACTATCAGTGTGTCTTATATAATTTAATCAGATGATTGGGGAGCAAAGACAGATTTCCACAGGCCTGCTATCCCTTAGAGGATCTCCAAGTGCTATTGGAGGGCCCCAATCCAAGGACACTCAGGTGCTTTAAGGATATGAACATTTGATGGAGTAGTGATAGGAGAAATTTTTGTCAAGGGAATATAGTGATTCTGTCAAAATATCAATATAAACATATTATCTCTGAACAGAATATTTCCTGAATATGAACTTGCACTGTGATACCATCCATGAAGACTTGAGTGGAACCAACCACAACTGAAGCAAATAATGAAGTGTGTAAATGTTTAGAACATATATATGTTATTTCAGACTCACATATACATATAAAGGATAAAAGTAAAATTCAAGTATTTTGCATTACATTTGGGAACTATCACAGGGCATATCAAAATATCAGCAACAAGAAGCTATTGGTTGGCTTGAATATATATATATATATATATATATATATATATATATATATATATATATTGGTGAAAATTGGTGTCAGAACCCATGGTATAGCTGGATCCCACCCAGTGATCTTCAGGCAGACGTGAACTGAACTAGGGGGAGCTCATGGACCGCAGACTGGTGGCTGAGAATACAGCATGAGACTGATGCAGACCCCTGTGAATGTTGGTGTCAGTGAAAGAAATTAAAGAAGATAACAGAAAATGGAAAGAACTCCCATGCTCTTGGATAGGTAGGATCAACATAGTAAACATGGCAATCTTGCCAAAAGCAATCTACAGATTCAATGCTATCCCATCAAAATCCCAACACAATTCTTCACAGACCTCGAAAGAATAATTCTCAACTTTATATGGAGAAACAAAAGACCCAGGATAGCCAAACCAACCCTGTACAATAAAGGAACTTCTGGAGGTATCACCATCCCTGACTTCAAGCTCTATTACAGAGCTATAGGCCTGAAAGCAGCTTGGTATTGGTACAAAAATAGACAGGTAGACCAATGGAATAGAATTGAAAACCCTGATATTATGCCACACACACCTATGAACAACTGATTTTTGACAAGCAATCCAAATTTATACAATGGAACAAAGAGAACATCTTCAACAAATGGTGGTGGCAGAACTGGTTGCAGACATGTAGAAAACTGCAGTTAGACCTAATCCTTGCACAAAACTTAAGTCAAAATGGATCAAAGATCTCAACATAAATCCAGTTACACTGAAACTATTAGAAGACAAATTGGGAAACACCCTTGAATTAATTGGTACTGGAGACTGCTTCCTGAACATTACACCAGTAGCACAGACACTGAGGTCAACAATTGATAAATGGGGCCTCCTGAAACTGAGAAGCTTCTGTAAAGCAAAGGAGACAGTCAGCAAGACAAAACGGCAGCTGACAAACTGGGAAAAGATAGTCACTAACCCCACATCTGACAGAGGGCTGATCTCCAAATTATGCAAAGAACTCAAAAGGTAGTCCCTGAAACACCAAACACCCCACTTAAAAATTGGGGTACAGAACTAAATAGACAATTCTCAATATAGGAATCAAAAATGGCTGAAAGACATGTAAGAAAGTGTTCAGCATCCTTAGCCATCAGGGAAATGCAAATCAAAATAACTCTGAGATACCATCTTACTGCTGTCAGAATGGCCAAAATAAAAAACACCAATGACAGTTCATGTTGGAGAGGATGTGGAAAAAGGGGAACACTTCTCCACTGCTGGTGGGAGTGCCAACTTGTACAGCCACTTTGGAAATCAGTATGGCGACTCCTCAAAAAAGTGGGAATCAGTCTTCCAAAAGATCCAGCAATTCCACTCTTTGGCATATACCCAAAAGAAGCACATTCATACTACAAGGACATCTGTTCAACGATGTTCATAGCAGCAATATTTGTAATAGCCAGAACCTGGAAGCAGCCTAGATGCCCCTCAACCAAAGAATGGATAGAGAAAATGTGGTACATTTACACAATGGAGTACTACTCAGAGGGGGAAAAAATGGAGTATTGAAATTTTCAGGAAGATGGATGGAACTAGAAGAAACCATTCTGAGAGAGGTGACCCAATCACAAAAAGACAAACATGGCATGTACTCATTCATATGTGGATTTTAGAAATAGAATAAGGATTACCAGCCTACAATCCACACTGCTAAAGAAGCTAATAAACATGGGTGTCCCTAAGAGAGACATACATGGTCCCTTTGGAGAAAGGAATAGGTTCAAAACCTGCTGAGCAAATTGGGAGCACGGGAAGAGGGGAGAGGGAGCTAGGAGAATGAGAAGGGAAGAGGAAGAGGGATGCCGAGGACATGAGGGAGCTGAAAATATGAGTCAGCAGAAGAATACACGATAACAAGAATGGAGATATCATAATAGAGGTAGACATTTTTGGTTTACAGAGAAATCAGGCACTAGGGAAATGTCTGGAGATCTACAAAGATGACACCAGCTAACTATCTCAGCAATGGAGGAGAGGCTACCTTAAATGCCCTCCCCTGATTATGAGATTGATGACTGACTTATATGCCATCCTATAGCCTTCATCCAGCAGCTGGTGGAAGTATAAGCAGACACCCATAACTAATCACCAATCTGAACTGGAACCCAGATGTAGAGAAGGACCAGTGAAGACCACAGAGGTCCAGACCATGCTGGTGAAACACACAGCTGACCTGAACATCTGGGAACTCTTGCTCCCCAGTCTGATAGCTGGAATAACAGCATGGGACTAATCAAGACCCAAGGAACATGGGTTTCTGTGAGGAAACCTCAGAAATCTATGGGACCTCCTGTAGAAGCCCAGTATTTATCCCTAGCACAGGTATGGACTTTGGGAGTCCAGTCCATATAGAGGAATACTCCCTGAGCCAAAACACACGGGGGTGGGTCTAGGCCTCACCCCAAAGGAAATGAAAGAGTCTGATGACACCCTATGGAAGGCCTCCCCATCCATGGGGAGCAGAAAAGATACGTGACAGATAATGTTCTAGTTCGGGGTCAGGTATGGGAGGGAGGGTGGGAGAAGGGAAATGGTATTGCCATGTGAAACAATCCTGTTTCTAATTCAAATAAAAATGTTGGAACAAAGTCATCCTACACACATGCATATATAAAGGAGAAAACTAAAATTTAAGTGTTTTGAATTTCATTTTTGCAATTTCACATGGCATATCAAAAGTGTCAGCAACAAGAAGCTACTGGCTGGCTGGAAAGACAATCAGCTATCTCCATGGAGAAACGGAGTATTTTGTGTTTAGAACAGTGATGTTTGCTGAAGCATTCCTACATATGATCAACCTTTTCTTGTCACAGGATTATTTCTTTCCTTTTGGAATTTGGCCTCAGAAACCAGGGTAAATTGCACTTTCCCTCTTTCATCTACTTTCACTGTCACTTCTTCTCTGGCAGCACACTTTAAGGTGGGAGGGAGAAATGAATCAGCAGCCCTGATGCAGATCTACAAGGAAACCACAGGATTTGTCTCCAATGCTCCAATTGAGAGTACTATCCTCATTGGTGCCTATTCCATGTTACATTTGAATGCACACAGTCCTTCAATCAGAGGAAACGAGTGCCTATAAATGTGACAGCAGTATGGATTCTTACCAGTCAGGCTCTGATGATACTCCAGGACTCAGTGGATCCTGGGTATGACCAGAGCCCCACTGAACACTGACCCAGACAAGGCAGACTGCTTCTGACATTTATAGGAGTCAAAGTCTGTAGGAATCAGCAAATGTAGGGTTTGCTTCAGGGAATTACAGCTTCCAGTAGTTGATCCTCTCTCCTGTGTGGGGAAATATCCTACTTCTGGTGGTATTGCTTCTCCTGTAAGATGTCATATCCCTGTCTCATTTTTGAAGTGTTTATCATCTGTAAGGAAGATAATCCATTTTAGATATTAGTGTGGTTTATTCATGAGGGGAGTCAGGCTCCTCTCTGTCCCCTGGAAGCTCCACTGTGGGATCTGATAACCCATTGTCATTTTCCCAGTAACCCTAGATTCTGTGAAAATATTAAGGAGTAACATTTTCAAAAGATACCATTCCTGTCACTGAAACACTAGCTGTACCTTACAATATAATATAGAAAATATTATTGTTATCATCTTGTTGCCATTTAGGTTCAGCTTTCCAATCTTGATTTGAATTTCCTTTGCATTTCAACATATACAAATTCTGGTACTTTGTCCTTTCTATCTTCTCAGCATATTAATTTCTTTGGCATAAAGCTAGGCATGAGCATTGTTGGAAACAGTTTCATTCCTGATGTAGATGGACTGTCATAACATGCTTCCCTTGAAAGTAATTAACCAACCAGATGTCTTTGTTCTTAGTACTCATGTTTTTGCATGTTTATTTTCTGTACAGATCTTGTGTCTGTTACCTCAGTCTCTGAATTCCCATGTCTGATTGTAAATGGGAGGAAGGAAATCATTGCTATGGAATTATCTTCCACAACGAAACATGTTAGAAACTTTCTTACCCCTTCATTAAGAGCAATGAGCCTTAATCATAAGACATGATAGAACCAAGTAACATAGACAGATAATATCCCAAAGCCTGTCAGGAACTTCAGAATGAGCCACGTGCACATCATCGGTGGATTTTAAATCCAATGCATTAAGAAATAACTCTGACTTGGCCAATTGTTTACAGATCCATCACTACTTCAATAAGTCATTAAGATTCAGTATCTCTCTAATACTGTAGCTGAATGAGATAAATAGATTTTGCATAGGTCTGTGATCTTTGTTGTCTCAGTTTATTGGACATTTTAGCAGTGGTGGATATTTCTTCAATCCCCTGGAGTTAACTATAAATATTAAAGACTAGTATATTACTCCAACTACATTGAAGCCACTGTGGAAAATATATCTTAAGACTGATCAGTATTTTCTGCTTAGAGAATGTACTCAGATTCACTGAATGTTCTATCCAGGGACCAGATGGATTTCTGTTCTATGATACAATAATGAGGAGAAATGTCACACAAAAACTTTCTTATCATTGTGTTAGGAGATATAACCATGATTTCGAAATGTTCTTTGAGGCTGTAGAGGGGGCTGTAAAATGACCTTAGGCACCAAGTGATCAAAATATCTCTGGTAACTAAGAGACATATCTCTTATATCCCTTCATGGTATATGAAATTCAGTTATTAAACATACCTCTTCAATTATTATTTCAGTTGGTGTCAAATATTTCATATATATATATATATATATATATACATACATATATATATGTATATGTATATACATTTAGTATGTGAATACACACAAAAGTAGATGCAGGTGTCTGTGTCTTTGTTCTATTTGAGAATTTGATGGATAAACCCTCAGAAACAGTTCACATGACCTAATGTAAGCATGTAGAATCTAGGCATAAAGTTGAGAATCAGCATTCTACTGTATTAAACTCTCTAAATGTGGGTGACAGACAGAAGCCAAGACAGTCTACACGATCTCAAACAGTGGAGCCAGTCTTTCTCCCTAGAGCACAAATGGACTTTGGGAGCCCATTCTCTATGGAGAGATACTATTGAAGCCAAAAAACAAGGAGCACCTTCGCCCTGCCCCTAATGATATGATGGTGGTTTTAATGAGTAATAGTTTTTAGCAACTACATTTAAAAGATATTAGTTCTAATTAGGAACAAGCTTGTTTCACATGTCAATCCCTTCTCCCTCTCCCTCCCCTCACCCCCACCCCTCCTCCCCCAACCCTGAGGTACCCCCATCCTCTCCACCCTCCACTTCCCAGGCAGGGTAGGGCCCTCAACGGGGGCTTCAAAAATTCTACCACAATAAACTGGGCTGGGCCTAGACCCTTCCCCATGTGTCCAGGGCAAGAGTGCATCTCTTTATGTGGGATGGGCTCTAAAAGTCCCTTCTTACACCAGGGAAAATACTAATCCACTACCAGGGGTCCCCTGGAGTGCAGAGGCCTCCTCATTGACATCCATGTTCAGGAATCTGGATCAGTCCTGGTTCTGGCCTCCCAGACAGCATCTGGAGTCGATGTGCTACGCCTTGTTCAGGCCAGCTGTTTCTGTGGGGTTCACCAGCCTGGTACAGACCCCTTTGATCTTCATTCCTCCCTCTCTTCAACTAAGTTCCAGAGTTCAGTTCAGTGTATATCTGTGGATGTCTGCCTCTGCTTCAGTCAGCCACTGGATGAGGGCTCTAAGATGGCATAATAAGTAGTCATCAATCTCATTTTAGGGGAAGGGTGTTTAGATTATCCTCTCCTCCATTGCCTGGATTGTCATTTCATGTCATCCTTGTAGGTATCTGGAAATCTCCCTAATGGCAGATCTCTCCTCAGACCTATAATGGCTCCCTCTAATATGGTATCTCTCATTAAATAGCCAGAACCTGGAAGCAACCTAAATGGTCCTCAACTGAAGAATGGATAGATAAAATATGGTACATATGTACAATGGAGTACTACTCAGCAGAAAAAAAGCAGTGGAATCTTGAAATTTGCAGGCAAATAGATGGAACTAGAAGAAACCATCCTGAGTGAGGTAACCAAGTCACAAAAAGACAAACATGGTATTTACTCACTCATATATGAATCTTAGACATACAGCAAAAGATTTCCAGCCTATATTCCTCTTCACCAAAGAAACTAGGAAACATGATGGCCTCTAAGGGAAAAATGCATGGATCCCAGGAATGGGAATGGCTGGAACTCCTGAGCTAATTGGGAGCATGAGTATAGGGGAAAGGGAGCTGCCAGAATGAGAGCCGGAGTAGAGGAGAGGAGAGGAGGAAATGGAGGAGCAGAAATATTGAGCATTTACATTTTAAATGCAGAGAGCTACCAATGTTACTAAACAAAAGAAATTGGTTTTCTTTACCTCAGTGCTCATCATTGTCTGGAACTCCTCTGTTAACTGTGAAAAGTTCAGAGAGCTTCCATCTTTTTGGCATGGCAATTTAAGCGCTGCATTGTGCTAAACATTTTGTTTGGTTTTTTTTGTTTTCTCTTTTTTTTTCTGGTTTTGCTATTCAATATTTAAAACTTTTGTGCTTTAAAATTCCATGTTCTTCTTTAAAGATACTTTGTTAACAACAGATTTTTTCCTTAGTACCATAAATTTAGTCTGCCCATCCCTTGTAATATTTTCTTACTTATTTATAACGGAGGATTTTGTGTATAGATGGTGTGGTTAGATGCAATATTGTAATTCCTTACTGAGTTGAGGAGTTGTGAAATTGTGTAAAATTGGCTGTTGGCCAACAGTTACAATCAATGTTTTCTCTGGCTATAAGGGTAAATATTAATAAGCCAGCTAGAAATCCTATGGCTTTAGGAAGTTGCAAAGAAAAGCTGTGCTTCTGGGTCCATGGACTCTGCAGCCATGTATAACAGACTAGGATATAATATTGAGCATGATATATATTTCAGTCAAGCAAGCTAGAGTGAACTTCAGTCATTTCTTTTGGAACCAAGTTACCAATAAACTACTAAGGGCTAAGTGTTGGTAAACTATAATATTTGTGTAAGTTGACAACTTCATCAAGTTTACTGAGAGTTCATGTTCTGTTAGTTATTTTGACATTAACACAGCAGGAGTGATATGATTAGAAATAATATGTTTATTAATGGCTTAGGGGACAGTATCTCCTGGTTTCATTGTGTGAGAAATGGTTAAAGTGACCTTATTTTCACAACAAAATGAAACAGAACATATCATTTTAGAATGGAGAGATTTTATATGTGGGACAGTGGTCGGCATCACTCTCATTCCATATATGTAGGAAATATAAAACTATAGTTGTCAGTCCTGATTGATCCTAAGGTTTTAATTCAGGAGCCAAAAAATGCTAAAAGTGGGCCAATACCGAAGATAACACCATAGAAGGAAAAGTAGTGTATTAGGTGGTTATATAAAAGGGAGAACTCTGGGGTCTCTGAGTAATGGCCTCTGTTACTCCTTGCTTTGCTTTTTATCATATATACAGTTCTTAGATGATGATATCAGCAACCTGATTATTTGGATATATGAAAAACTGGCACCTGTTATTGAAATTCACATGTTAAAAATCAGACATATATACAATAGCATTCAATCCCAGGAGATGAGGCACATATAGTGACAGTAAAATTTATGAGTTGGCTTGCCTAAAATTATTGGCAAATCCTGTACCTATAATAATCAGACATTGCTAATATACATCTTGAATTCCTATCAGTTGTATTTGTGTGCATAATTATTTCACTATAAATCATGGAATATATCTTCTGAGGCTTGTAATTAAATTTGTGAACAACCAGTTACTGATCTCTATAGCTTTAGGTTTACGTTGCATTCTGAATGCTCATGGAAGCTTTAATCAATGAACAATAATATATCACCACAAAGGAATGTCGAAATACCCCATGTTGGAATCTAGAAGCCATTGGGTTATCTCAGTGGCTTATATTATTTAATCAGCTGATGAAAGAGGCAAGGCAGATTTCCTCCTCTCTGTTAGATTTATGGATTGAAGTGACTGAATATTCTAAAAAGTGCAATATTCTATGAAATTACATTGAAATGGATGGATCTTGAAGAATTCATCCTGTGTGAGGAAACCTGCACCCCGAAACACAAACATAATACACACTCACTTCTCAGTGGATACTAGTTAGTAAGCAAACTTTTCAAGCAATCCACAGTCCCAGAGTAACCAGGTAACAATGAGGACCCTGAGAAGTTTACATGGATCACATTCAGAAGGGGAAAATACGATGGGGAAGGGAAAATGCTCTCGATGGAGCATTGATTGGAGATGAATTCTAGTGAAGGGAACGTAGTGATTCTGTTGATAATTATAATCAACTAGGGAAACATCAAGATATCTATGAGTTTGACCCCAACTAACAATATAAGCATTGGTTGAGAGGCTACTTCAAATGTCCTTCTCCCATAATGAGATTGATGACTGTCTTATATTCCATCCTTGAACCTTCATTCAGTAGCTGATTAAAGCAGAGGCAGACACCTACACCTAAACACTATGCTGAACTATGGAATCCGGTTGCAGTGAGGGAGGAGTCGTAAGCAAAGGGGTCAGAACCAGACTGGAGAAACCCACAGGGACAGCTGACCTGAACAAGTGGTTGCTCATGGACCACAGACTGATAGCTGGGAAATCAGCATAGGACTGTTCAAGACCTCCTGAGTGAGAATGTTAGTTTGGAGGTGTGGGCAATCTTTGGGTCCTCTGCATGGATCAGTATTTATCCCTAATATAGGAATGGACTTTGGGAGCCCTCTCCACATGGAGGGATTCTCTCTCAGCTTAGACACACAGGGGAGGGCCTAGGCTCTGCTCTTTGAATGGGAAAATAAATAATATTCAAATAGTAATATGTCACAAGGATAACATGGCACTGTGGAAAAAAATAAAGTCAAACACATGCAGACATGTTTGAGATGAGCTAAAAATAAAGTCACATAAATAAATTAAAATTATTGAATATATATATATATATATATATTCAATAAAATTCAAATATATATATATTCAATAATTCAATAAAATTCAAATACATATATATATATATATATATATATATATATTCAATAATTTTCCAAAAGGAATATTCCAAATCATTACTTAATCTTCAGGACACTGTTGGATACAGCCTGCAAATTTTTCATTCCAAGCAGGGATTGAAAATAGGAATTCAGTATCATTCTCAGTCACTCCTGTATGGAGAAAAATATTGAGAAAAGCTAAATTTCAAGCATGTAACATAGTACTTGGGAAGGTGAAATGGTGTATCAGGATATATTACCAGCAAGCTACTATTGGCAGCACTGATGGAGATATCAAAGGCAATTTCAGGATTTGCCTCCATTGCTTGAAATGAGATCACTCTCCTTGTTGTCTCTACTTTGCTCAATTTGAGTACACACATTCCTTCAAACAGGGACAAGGGCAGGGCCATACCAGGACTCAGTTTATCATAGGTATGGCCAGAGCCACCTGTACCCTGACCCAGACAAGGCAGACTGCTCCTGACATCTCTAGGATTCAGTTCCACGGGGAATAAGCAAAGGCAGGGATCGTTTGATGCCCAGCATTACAGCTCCCAGTCACTGATCCTGTCTCCTGTGCAGGAAAGAGCACCCTGCTTCAGATTGCACTGCTTCTTCTCTTTTAAGATATTGTGTCCATGTCTCAGTTTTGAAGTGTCATATCATCTGCAAGGCATATAATCCAGTTTAGACATTAATTTGTGTCATGAACTAGGTAAGTTAGGCCCCTTTCTGTACCCTGGAAGATCTACTGTGGGAACTTCTATGCCATTGTCAGTATTCCTAACAACTCTAGAGTCTGTGAAAATATGAAGCAGTAACATTTGCAGATGCTACCCTACCTGTCACTAAATCACAGTGTGTAACTTAAATTGTAGTGTAGAAAATATTCCTGTTATCTTCTTGTTGCCATTTATGGTGAGAGGTTCAATTTTCCAATCTTTATTTACATTTCCTGTTCATTTTGGCATATGAAAGTCTTCTTTCTTTCTTGTCATCCAATGTAGGACTATAATATAAGGCCATGCTTAAGCTATGTTGCAAATCAATTATTTACTGATGGTCATAGTATGGTATTACATATTTCCCTTGAAACTGATTAACACACCAGATTACTTTGTTCTTGGTTCTTGTGGTTTTGTATGATAAAAATCTCTGTAGATCATGTTCCTGCTATATTAGACTATTAATTCCTATGTCTGATATTAACCTTGAGGCTTGAAAATATTGTTCGTATAGATTCATTGACTTGTTCTGAAATTCTTAGAACAGTTCTGTCTCCTGTTCAATTTTGATCATTGAGGCTTTAGTTTGGGCCTTCATTAAGACAAGTAAAATCACAAAGTATTACCACAAATACCTTTCCAGTGAGATATACTTCTTTAATGGAGGCAGAGATAGTAGAACTTTCCATCAAAAATATATGATAGAAATTTCAATACTGTAGGACATACAGGCTATCACCACCATGTGTTTCACACGCAATTTTTCTACCAGAGCATGCCAGAAAAATTCCTAGTTTAGAAGTTTAAGAGATACATGAATTTTATGTTTATCTTTATAGATATTGACAATTGATCCATTGATGGAGGTTGAAAAGGCATATGTCTTCAGGGAGAGATCCCCTATGTTGCAACTCATGTGTAAGTACATAGTTCCATACCCAGGCACACACAGTATATTAAATGTATTTATTTTGTAGTAAAGTGAGACAAAAGACATCTTAATACTATGCATCTTATTAAAATAAATTCTAAATAGAAATTATTGAATAGTAGAATATACAAGACTGAGGATTTTCAGAGAACTGTAGAATATAATATATGTGAACATCCTCTGTTTGCCTCTTATTCGAGTCCATATGTGCACTAAGAAATCAGATGGGTCAATCAAGCTATCCCTAACAGAAATGGAGGCCTTCGTTTAGAAGGTCTTGACAGAAATATATTCTCAGCTTCTATTCCACACTGGCTTATTTTAGCTGTTGTCAAGTGCAACAAAACTTGGGGTATACAGCTTGTTTCCTGTCTTTCTCCTTCCACTCTCGCTATTTCTAGTGTAATATAATGGTACTGAGGTAATTGGAAAGAAAGAGCAGCTCTGCCAGAGATTTCCCAGTTTGCAGCAGGTTTTGATTTGCCTTTCTGGTTTTCAAATCTCTCTCACGATTTGTCCTCTATTAATTCTTTATTTTCTTATACATAGTCAAGGAAACAGAGACAATCTGAAGGCAATTTATGTTCTTAAAGAGAGACTCTAACCACCCAGGATGAAGCTAGCACAGAAAATTACACTCTCCAAAAGTACAGCAGGCCTCCATTGCTAAGAACAACACACTCACACTCATTGAACATGTAGGGAAGGCAGTGTCTGCATGCAACCTTCACACCTAGATTCTAGTGTTTGATATAGAAAGTTTCCCTGATTGAAAGGAAAGAAAAACATGGACAGCAACCTAGCCACAAAATCTTTGAACTAAAATATGTCCTTAATACTAGACTGCAAAGGAAATTGTCTGGCATACTTTTTGTAACTGGCCAAACAGTGTTAGATTTAACTTGAGGACAACTCTAGCAGTTGCAGCCCATGACTGCCCCTGCTTGGATGGTCAGGAACTAGGCACTGGATATCCAGAATCCTTAGTAATTATTAAACAGGATTTGTCTGAAAAGTGAATTGTTTTATAATGATATTATTCTATACTTCTACATATGATCCTTGTCCAGATATTTCAGAAAGTCTTCCTATATCAGCAGATATAAATGGGTGCAAATACCCATTACACAGAAAGAGAAAGTAAATTGAATGTGTCCATCGGGTCCCTATTGTATAAACTACCTGTATTGAACAAACAGTTGGCAGGAAGATTGTAGGTGTTAGACAAAATGGAGGATCCCAGGAGAACAGGACCAACTGAATCAACTAATGGCATGCACATAGGTTCACAGAGACTGAAGTGTCAAACACAGGGCCTTCATTGTTTGTACTCAGTAGAACCTGGGTACAACCAGAGCCCTACTGTACAATGATTGACCCAGACAATTTCAGACACCTCTGACATTTACAGGAGTCAGTGCACATAGGGATGGCAAAAGAAGGTATTGTTTGATTCCCAGAATTATAGCTTCCAGTCAGTGATGCTGTCTCCTTTGCGGGAAACAGCATCCTGCTTCTGATGCTACTGCTTCTTTTTAAGATATCATGTCTTTGTCTCAGTTTTGAAGTATTTTATCAACACAAATAATCCAAGTCTGTGGAAAGGAAAATACTGTAGTTGCCATGGAGATCTCCATCAGAGCTGCTGAATCATTTCTCTTTCCCTTCTGAATGTGTATTGCAGCAAAGCAACTAAACTGAAAATAGATGTCCAGCATCTCAGTCCAAGGAAAAGCAGGTGCTTTTATGTAGCTAGTCTTGATGTAGTTACAAGCAGCTAGACATATGGTAACAACCTTCTTTCCACAGGTTTGTTTATTCCTTTTACAACTGAAGTCAGAGCCAACATAATTATATTTTTTCTGTCATCTATTTTCCGGTTAGTTGCTTCTGCTGCAATACACATTCAGAAGGGAAAGAGAAATGATTCAGAACCTCTGATGGAGATCTCCATGGCAACTACAGTATTTGCCTCCATTACATGAAATGAGGTCACTCTGCTTAGTGGCTCTTGTTCCTTGCTCAATTTTAATTCACACAACACAGATAATCCAGTTTAGGCTTTAGTATGTGACATGTCCTAGGGGACATAGGCTCCCTTCAAGTATTCAAATACTAAAATACTACAATGATAATTTGGTACTGTGAAAAATAATGTCTAATGCATGCAGAAATGTTTTTGATGAACACAAAATAAAGTCATAAAAACAAATTAAAATGATTGAAAATATACATATATTATGAATATTTCTTTCTAAAAAGAATAGTAAAATTATTGCTTTATTTTCATGACACTGTTTGATACAGCATGCAAATTTTGTTCCTTCTAGTGTAGGGCTTGAAAATAATAATTCCATATAATATTTCAGCATGTTGTTCAGTCACTTGTGTATATATAAAATGGAGAATAGCTAAATTTTGTTACAATAAAATTACATACACAGCAGTACATTCCCATCATCTCCTCTTTTCTGTCTAAATAAAAAGGGTAACTTATCTTTTATAATAACTGAAGAAAACTATAACCATAACTATCTTTCTTCAATTCTATCAAAGACCACAGAAGGATAATATATGAACTCTAGAATTGACAGAGACTTCTCACTACCTGGACAGTCACCCAAAGTTCTTCTGTAATGTTGGGGCATCCATAGGCCATAGTGTGTCTGGCACACTTCTCCATTTTAACAGGAAACCTTTAGTATTGTCTTATTTTGTAAGTTCAGCAGTCATTTTCTTATGGGTCCTGTATGTCTAGTTTATATAGCAACAAACAGTCCAGGCAAGAGCAGTTTCTTGCCCAAATGGCTAATCTTGCCATGTTGAAAGCAAACTCCATAACAAGTTTCTTCGATGCCCATCCTCCTTTCTGACGTAATTGGTGTGCCAGGAGCAGTTGTGTCTCACTGCCAAGAAAAACCCTAAACCATTTAAATGCCATATTTCTGTAGGTCTTAGAAAGGTTTGAAGAATACCTATCCATATCAAATACATCTCTGTATATCTAGAAAATCTAACTAACCTAATTATAAATTCTGACTATTATAGGTAAAAGATCTGTAAACACAATACCTAAACAAGAGGAGACATGTGCCTATCACAAAATTGACCTTAAAGTTATATCAATAAATGAAAATCTATACCAATGTAAAGTATTCATTCCCATATCCTATTCCCCTTTTCATTCTTTAAAAAGAGATTGACCATGCTCATTATCATCTATAACTAAACCCATTTAAATGAAAACAAACATTTATAAACAATATTTGGGAATATGGGCGTCGTTCTTTCTAAACTGGTTCCTGCTGATTGGGGACGATGTTCATATACCATAGGGATCATGATAAAATATAGAAACCTGACCAAGTCCTTGTTTTTGTAGTCTGTAAGGCTTTATCGTCTCAGCTTTAGGGGGTTTTGTTTGATCAAACCATATTAGTCTGGAAGGAATCAACAGCTTTTGATTTTTTCTTTTTTCTTTTTTCTTTTTTTTTTTTTTGAGACAGCGTTTCTCTGTGGAAATCTGCCTGCCTCTGTTTCCTTTAGCAAATCCTACCTGTGTTGACCATCACAACCGGTTACTCTATTTCCTCCTGTTACTTTTTCTCTCATAAGCTTACATATATTTTTAAATGTATTGTAAACCTTTAGAGGTTTTCTTTATCTTAATTTGTCTTTATCATCTCAGAAGTCTGAGTACAACGCCCAAGAGCACCGGGACGGTGCGAGCATATGGAAACTGTTCCAATGCCTCTCAGCAGCCCAACAGGGCAGGCTGTGGCGGCAAGTTTCCCTCTTTTTCTGGAAACCTTGGGGCATGGGGTCATCCCACTCCTGAAACCATTCTGTTACAATAAATCTTTCCGCCAAAAGCCGCTGAGCCCCACCGCCACATGTACGCTTTATGCCAGCAGCCTGCCCGAGTTAGGCCCAAATAAATACACAGAAACTTGTATTAGTTACAAAGCTGCTTGGCCAATGACTAGGATTCTCATCTGTTAGCTCAGTCTTAATTATCATAAATCTATATATTTTATAAGACTTATCTTATGGGACATCTTATTGGCGTCCCTCCTTGTCGGTGGATCACATCTTGCCATTGGAGGAGGCGAACGGGAAAAAGGGACCCTTCCTGTTTCTCCTTCGCTTAAATACACTTCCTGCCTGGATCAGCACTTCTCTACTACATTTCCCAGAATCCTCTTTGACTCCTAGTTTCATCTAACTTGTTGTCTCATTGGCCAAACAGTATTTTATTTAACAATCAATAAGATAAACATACACAGCAGTACATTCCCATCAAAATTTCATCCATTTTACAGGTTAGTTGTGAAGATGAAATGATATATCAGGAAATATTAGCAGCAAGCAGCAATTGGCAGCCCAGAATCAAAATCACTCAGTCCAAGGAAAAACAGGTGCTTTTATGTAGCTAGTCTTGATGTAGTTACAAGCAGCTAGACATATGGTAACAACCTTCTTTCCACAGGTTTGTTTATTCCTTTTACAACTGAAGTCAGAGCCAGCATAATTATATTTTTTCTGTCATCTATTTTCCGGTTAGTTGCTTCTGCTGCAATACACATTCAGAAGGGAAAGAGAAATGATTCAGAACCTCTGATGGAGATCTCCATGGCAACTACAGTATTTGCCTCCATTACATGAAATGAGGACACTCTGCTTTTTGGCTCTTGTTCCTTGCTCAATTTTAATTCACACAACACAGATAATCCAGTTTAGGCTTTAGTATGTGACATGTCCTAGGGGACATAGACTCCCTTCAAGTATTCAAATACTAAAATACTACAATGAAAATTTGGTACTGTGAAAAATAATGTCTAATGCATGCAGAAATGTTTTGGATGACCTCAAAATAAAGTCATAAAAACAAATTAAAATGATTGAAAATATACATATATTATGAATATTTCTTTCTAAAAGGAATAGTACAATCAATTGCTTAATCTTCATGACACCGTTTGATACAGCATGCAAATTTTGTTCCTTCTAGTGTAGGGCTTGAAAATAATAATTCCGTATAATATTTCAGCATGTTGTTCAGTCACTTGTGTATATATAAAATGGAGAATAGCTAAATTTCATCCATTTTACAGGTTAGTTGTGAAAATGAAATGATATATCAGGAAATATTAGCAGCAAGCAGCAATTGGCAGCCCAGAATCAAAATCACTCAGTCCAAGGAAAAACAGGTGCTTTTATGTAGCTAGTCTTGATGTAGTTACAAGCAGCTAGACATATGGTAACAACCTTCTTTCCACAGGTTTGTTTATTCCTTTTACAACTGAAGTCAGAGCCAGCATAATTATATTTTTTCTGTCATCTATTTTCTGGTTAGTTGCTTCTGCTGCAATACACATTCAGAAGGGAAAGAGAAATGATTCAGAACCTCTGATGGAGATCTCCATGGCAACTACAGTATTTGCCTCCATTACATGAAATGAGGACACTCTGCTTTTTGGCTCTTATTCCTTGCTCAATTTTAATTCACACAGTTCTTCAATAATGGGCAAGGAGTGCTTATAAAAGCATCATCAGTGCAGGTACTTACCAGTCAGGCTCTGGCTATATTATAGGACTCAGTAAATCCTGGGTTTAGTCAGAGGCTGACTGACAATGACCAAAACAGGGCAGACATCAACAGGAGACAGAGCCTGTGGGAATAAACAAATGCAGTGATTGTTTGATTCGTACCACTAGAGGGCTTTCAGTAGACATTTCCACTTACATTGTAAGCATTTAATTTAGGCACTCATGTACATGTATTGGAGAAAAGCTAAAATTGAAGCATTTAGCATTGTTCTTAGGGAATTTGACATGGCATATCAGAAAATATCAGCAACATGCATCTCTTGCCATCCTAGATACACCATCAGGCAGCTCCAGGCAGAATCAGAGGCTTTCATTTATATAGCCAGGATGTTGGCCCGAGAAACGTGATACATGAGTACCCCTTACCTGCCACCAGTACTTATTATTTTCCTTTTGATGATTACAGTTTTTTTTTCCAGTTCCAATTATGTTTGTTCATGTCATGGTTTCAATTTCACTGCTTCTCTGTCAGCACAAGTTTAGATGGGAGGGAGAAATGCATCATCAGATCTGATGGAGATCTCCAAGTGAGCATCATGCTTTGCACCAGTACTGGAATTGAGAACACTCCTCTTTCTGACTCCATGCCCAATGTAAACGTACACAGCCCTTCAATCAGAGGCAAGGAGTGTTAATAAATTCAAGCACAGTGATGCTTCTTAACAGTTATCTTTGGGCTATACTCCAGGACTCAGTAGATCCTGGGCATAACCTGAGCCTGACTGTACAATGACACAGTGAAGGCAGACTGCTCCTGACATCTACAGCAGTCAGAGCCCATGGGAATCAGCAAAGGCAGAGATTCTTTGATTCCTGAATTATAGCTCCTATTCACATGCTCCTGTCTCGTATGCAGGAAGTAATATCATGCTTCTGAAGCTATTATTTCTTTTTTTAAAATGTGTCATCCCTGTGTTAGTCTTGAAACGCTGTATCATCTGCAAGGTAGATAACTCACTTATGGCTATAAACCTTATCCTTTCTCACAGGGACTACTAAATATATCATTAGCAATTTCATAGTTCTTTGTATATTGGGATGAAATCAAATATTCCCCGTTACCTGAAGAACTGACAACTTTGGGAGTGTGAATCAAAAATATGTATTAATAAATTTAATATTGCCCTGAAATATTGTCTTTCAATGCTCTGTCCACTATTATCAAAATATATACTACGAGGGATGTTAAGAAGAATTAATCCTAAATCCATACTCACTCGTGAAACTTGAATTTTTCACAAATATATTTGCCAGTCAAGTGATTTAAGCTGATACATTTATGACTGGTGGGGTTTTGCATACAATCAAATTATTAATGTACTACAAGTATAAACTCTTTATGAAAGTAATGCAGGCCTTCATATTTAAGTCACTTATGCCTGGTCCTTGTATTAAATGATCCTACATAATGGGCTAACATTATGTTACCTTGTGCATATTTGCAAATTAGGTAATTTTAAATATTATTCTCTCAATATTTTGTGATTAGTACTTTCTTCTCCATCATGTTTTCCAGATTCTCCTTACCTCCCTACAGACCTCACTTCACACACTCCTAATGGTAGCAATCTTTCTTAGTCTCTTTCTCCTCTGCCTCTCTTTTCTTTTCTACACACCCTCAAAAATAACACAGCAAGAAAAAGTAAAATTCAAAACATCCAAAATATAGCCAATAAGGTGATTATGAATATATATATATATATATATATATATATATATATATATATATATATGTTTATATACACACATACAAATATACAAACTATACATACACACTTATAGTGAAAATAAAATGCAGAAATAAACTATGAAACAAAATGTAGTCTGTTTGGTGCTGGGAAATTAGTACCGTGGCTGAGTCTTACATGGATGAATGATTATTATATATCCAGTGATATTCTTTTTGAATAAATCCAGTTTTCCTAGCACATATCACTTACAAGTTACCCATTGGTAGTGGTTCTAGTTTATGTCTACATTTCATTCCATAGATAGAATTTTGTCTGTTTTAACCCTGTGTACACTTTTGCCTTTTGCAATATTCTCTGTGAGGTCCAACATGTGTCAGTCCTGTTGTGAATAATAAACATTTTTCCTTCAACTTCTACTATTGCTGGCTCTTACAATCTATCTTGAATCCTCTTCCACACAGATACATGAAACTTTTGGGGGGGAGTTTGGTGTAGACACCACATTTATGAGCTACTGCTTCTCAATTGCTCACACACTACCATTTGACCGGTTGAGAATCTCCAAGTTATTTCCCAACTACTGCATAGAGAAACATCCCTTATGTGGTTTGAGTAGTTAATTGATTTATGACTTTACCAGGTTTCTTTGTTGTAGGAATAATGTCATTTTATTCTTCCCATGCATGTTCATAGAAGGAGTTTTTTATATAATGATAACTTATATAAAATCAGGTGATTGGCCATTTTAGCAGTATGATGTTTAGGTTCCATCTCATGGAACGCCACATAAAATCAATAAAAAAGTACTTGTTACCTCCTTATTTGCTCAATATTCCATAAGAATATTGAGAATGTTGGTCTGTATAATATGTAGCATATATGCATGGAATTATACTATTATTGAAAACTGGTAGAGGTACCTTGTATTTCAGAATCCATGATGTGGATAGCCAGGTGTCCTTGGCTAGGTTTATAATTACAGCACAAATTATCTAAGGTTATGAATTAAGTTTAAAAAGTTTTTGAAGAATAGCATGAAATATTTATGTGGATCTTTGTGACATCAACTCAGTAACATGCTGAAAATGGTTAATATTTTGGATATGATAATACTAGAAAGAGATGATGAAATCAAGATGTTTCTATTGAAATTTTTAGCACTGTTACCAGCAGTTTTATATTAATATTCCATGGAGATACATAATTGAAGAAATACAAACTGGCAAGATATAGGAGAATCCTTCTATATTCCAAATACATGTCCAGTAAGATATAGTTCTTTAGTAGAGGCAGAGATAGTAGATAATTCATCAAAGATATATGCAGACATTTCAGTACAGTTGGACACACAGGCTATCAACACCAGGTGTTGCACACACAATTCTTCTATCATATTATGCCATCAAAAATCCTACTATAGAAGTTAAAAAGACCCATGAATCATATGTTTGTCTTTATAGATATTGACAATTGATAGGTTGATGGAGGATGGAAGGCCATATAAGTTTAGGGACCAATCCCCTAATAGGCTAAACAAGTCTTAGTACATAGTTACAAATCCAGTCACACACACACACACACACACACACACACACACACACACACACACACACACACACACTATATTAAAGGAACTCATTTTGTAGTAAAGTGACATTAAATACATCAAAATACTGTACCTCTTACCAAAATAAAATGTAAATTAGAAATTTTTGAATAGTAGAATGCACCTGAAAAAGGATTTGCTCAGAACTATAGGGTAAAATTATGTGAGCAACCTCTGTTTATCTCTTATTCTAGTCCATATCTTCACTTAGAAGTCAAATATCTCAATCAGGAGATCCCTGAAAGAAATGGAGGATTTCTTTTAGAAGGTACTGCCTGGCTAGAAACACTCAGATATCTCCAGGGTTCATGTTGATACCAAGAATGCTTGCTAGAGCAGTCAGATATATGATCAACCCTTGCTAGTCACAGGCTGGTTTCTTTCCTTTTGAAAATTGCAATTTTCTTCTTTCTTCTACTTGCAATTTCACTGCTTCTCCTGCAGCACACTTTAATGAGGGGGTGGAGAAATAAATCAGCAGCTCTGATGCATATCTCCCAGACAACCTCAGAATTTGCCTCCATTGCTGGAATTGAGAGCACTCTCCTTGTTGGTTCCTGTTCCATGCTCCATTTGAATGCACACAGTCGTTCAATCTTGGGCAAGGAGTGCTAATAAAAGCAGCAGCAGCGTGGCTTCTTATCAGTCAGGCTCCAGCAATACTCCAGGATTCAGTAGATCCTAGGTATTACCAGAACCTTATGTACACTGACCCAGGCAAGGCAGACTGCACCAGACATCTATAGGAGACAAACTGAAGTAAATCATCAAAGGCATTGATGTTTCATTCCCAGAATTACAGCTCTCATTTATTGATCTTGTCTCCTGTACAGCAAATAGCATCTGCTTCTGATGTCTCTGCTTCCTTTTGAACTATCATGACCCTGTCTCAGTTTTGAAGTGTTATATCATCCAGCTTAGACTTTAGTGTGTGAGGTGTACTGGGGAAGACAGCCTCCTTTGTGTCCCCCTGGGAGATGCATGGTGCAAAATTTATGCCATTGTCATTTTACCTAGCAAACATAGAGAATATGAAAACATGAAGCAGTAATGCATGCAGATGCTACCCTATCTTATATAAGTGTTGGGTGTCCTTTCATGCTATCTTCATTTTCAACAGATTGATGGCTATCTGGAATGAACATCTCTACATCTCAAATATATCCTTCATGCATGGAAAATATTCTACACTAATGTTTCCACAGAAACATAATCAATTAAAATGGAATCTGTAATAAATTTAAAGTAGTCACACTGTGTTATGACATCATAGAACAAAGTCCCAGGAGTGCCTGGTTTGATGAACTAATTTTCAGAGGTGTTAAAACTGTCTTGGGAGCACCCTGTCTGGAATAGGATGTAGAAGTACCTTAAAAGAAATCTTTGGGTACCAGGAAACATCTTATAATTTATTCATGCACAAGGCAAGCGTCCAGTTTTATCCCTCCCACAATGCTAGGTTCCTGAAGTGTGCAGACACTTCACAGGAGCAACATTATGTAAAAAGTCATACTCTGAAATTCAGTTTGTGAAACCAGAGGTTCTGATGCTATTGTAAAAAGCAAAACAAAACACATTGTTTCATGGAGTCAACCATTGTCTCTATCCTTGTTACAAACCTCCTGCCTCTTTTTCAACATAGGCTTGAGTGAAGGGGTTTGATGGAAATCCTATTTAGGTTCTAATACCCCACAGACTCGTTTTGTCTATGCACATCCACCTCAGCATATTTGTGCTATTTCACACATAGTGCAAGTAAAGTCTCTCAAATGAGGATATAATGGTGTATGTATGTATGTCTAGTGACATAGGAATGTGTCAGTAGTCTGCCTTTTTTTTTCTATGTCCCTCTTCCACAATAAAACAGGAAGATTTTGCATAGGCATATGATCCATGTATTCTCAGTTTCTTTACTACATATACTGTTGAATTCTTAGTCAGGAGAATTATACACATTAAAAAGTGAGGTCTGAGAAAACCATGTATGGGGAAATACATATGTGTTGACTGGGTCACTGGGTTTGGTATACTCCACTGAGCAGATATTGAAGAAAAACTTGATTATTCTTGAATATCTAGACTAGCATGGAGATTTAAATGCTTTGCAGAGATATTCCTTGAGGCATAATATCTTTGATGTTGAACATCCTTCATAAGACCAAATTGACTAACAATATTGAAAAGAGTGTCTGTGAGACCTGCAGGAGATACAGAAATTAAAAAGCAAGGATAGGCAGGAATCTGGTGGAATTTCCCACATGTCTGTTCTATGTAAACTGCTTCAAATAAAAATAATGGCATGCAATAAAGAGAAAAAAACACTTAAAAAGCCTGGTATTGGTGGCTCACACCTTTAATTCCAGCACTCAGGAGGCAGAGGCAGGTGGATCTCTGTGAGTTTGAGGCCAGCCTGGTCTCCAGAGCGAGTGTCAGGATAGACTCCAAAGCCACACAGAGAAACCCTGTCTCGAAAGCCCCCCCAAAAATAATGAAATGCATGAAAACATCTGAAGAACCACACATACAATCATAGATTAAAAATGCAAGTTTTTAGAGTATAAATGTATTGTGCATATTTCTATCTAAAAAGAATACCTCATATTACTGCTTATTCATCTTGACATTGTTAAATTTGGTGTGTGAATTTTGCATGTTCTGATCAGTCTTCAAAGTAACAATCTGATATCGCATATTTTAAAGTGTCAGCAGCAAGCAGGAATTGGAAGTTCAAAATCACTATCCATAAGATCTCTAGATTTACTGAACTGAATAGTAATATAATATCCAAATTCAATACCTGTGAGAAACAGTATTTTAATGTGAAGTTGATAATATACCTCTGCATGCAAGTAATATATGATGGGCACTTAGATACATTTGTATACCTGAAATAAAAGTAACTTCATAAATTCCCTCACTATTAAACCCAAGCACCATTCAAATATATCCTGTGGAAGAATGGTTAAGCCAAAATGTTATCAGAGGGGCTTATATTATTTAATCATATGATTAAAATGGAAAGACAGATTTCTTCAGGCATGGTAGCCCTTCAAGGCTACCCAAGCACTAGTGCATGCCACCTAATCCAAGGACACAGGTGATTTAAGTATATGAACTAAGGATGGAGTGGTGATTGGAGGACCTCTAGTGAAGGGAACGTAGTGGGTCTGTCTAAATTTCAGTATTCACATATTAATACTATACACAATGTTTCATGAGTATGATAACATGCATGTAGACATGAGGGGAAACAACCACAATTGAAGCGAACAATGAATTGTACAATTGTTGAGAATACATCCCCACACACACACACACAAACACACACACACACACACACACACACACACACACACACATATATATATATATATATATATATATAATATATATATATGAACATTTATTTCTAAAAGGAGCACCTCTTACTATTTCTCAGTCATGCCACTCTTAAGATATAGTATGCAAATTCAGAATTTCTACAATAGTGCTTGTAAGTATATTGCCACTTAAATGCAAGAATGTGAATTTAGAGTACCAAGTACTATAAAGGAGAAAACTAAAATTCAAGCATTTTGCATTATATTTTTGGCTAGTTACATGAGATATCAAAACATGTCTACAACAAGAAGCTATTGCCTGGCTAGAAACAATCAGTTCTCTCCAGGGAAAAGCAGAGCTTTCATGTACATACCAATGATGCTCCCTGCATCAAGCAGATATATGATCAACCATTGCTTGTCACAGGTTGCTTTCTCTACTTTTGAAAATTGACATCAGAAACCAGGGTAAATTTCACTTTTCCTCCTTCATCTACATTTACTTTCCCTGCTTCTCCTGCAGCACACTTTAAGGTGGGAGGGAGAAATGAATCAGCAGCTCTGAAACAGATCTCCATGGGAATAATAGGGTTTGCCTCCAGTGCTGGAATGGAGAAATCTCTCATTTTTGGTTCCTATTACATACTGCATTTGAATGCACACACTGCTTCCATCAGGGAAAATGAGTGCTAATAAAAGCATCAGCAGTGTAGCTTCTTAACAGTCAGCCTCAGGCTACTTGACCCTGGGTATAACACCAACCAGTCTGAATACTGACCTATACAATGCAGATTGCTCCTGAAATCTAAAGTTGTAGAGCCCATGGGATTCAGCAAAGGCAGGTATTGTTTAATTTCCAGCACAGGAGGGATTGGAATGACAATTTCTATTTACAATGTAATCACTGCTTTTCCAGCACTAATATACATATCTTGGACAAAAGCACAAAAGGAAGCATTTAGCATTGCTCTTAGGAAATCTGACAGAGCATATCAGAAAATGTCACCAACAATCAGCTCTTGGCTGCCCGACTCACAATCAGGCAGCTCCAGGAATTATCTTACCCTTTCATGTTGATAGACATTGCCCCCAAAATTGTAATATATGATCACCCCCTACCTGCCACCAGTTTCTATTTTTTCGTTTTGATATTTGGAGTTTTGTCCAGGGCAAATTATGTTTTTTCATGTTGCGCACTTTCAATTTCGCTGCTTCTCTGGCAGCACACTTTGAGCTAGGAGGGAGAAATGAATCAGCAGTTATGACGGACATCTCAAAGAGAACATCAGGATTTTCTCCCAGTGCTGGCATTGAGATCTCTCTCTTCTTATTGGCTCCATGCCCAATTTTAATTCACACAGTCCTTCAATCAGCGCCAAGGAGCTGTAATAAAAGTGACCACAGTGAGGCTTCTTACCAGTAGGGCTCGGGCTCTACTCCAGGACTCAGGAGATCCTGAGTATAACCCGAGCCCTACTGGACACTGACCCAGACAAGGCAGACTGCTCCTGACTTCCATAGGAGTCAGAGCCGATGAGAATCAGCAAAGGCAAAGATTGATTGACGCCCAGTACAAGAAGGCTTTCAGTGAATATTTCCACTTGTAATGTAAGCATTTCATTACAGGCACTCAAAACATACTTTGGAGAAAACCTAAAATTGAAGCATTTAGCATTGGTCTTGGGGAAGCTGACAGGGCATATCAGATAAAGTAAGCAATAATCAGCTCTTGACAGCTCTGATTCACAATCATGCAGCTCCAGGAAGAATCGGGGGATTTCATAATGGTAACCAGGATGTAGCACCAAGGCACCTGATGTATGACCACCCCATACCTCCCATTAGTTCCCACTTTTTCCTTTTGATTATTGGAGTTTTGTCCAGTGCAAATTACGATTTTTCATGTCGTGCCTTTACTATCACTGATTCTCTGGCATCACAAATATATGTGAGGGGGAGAAATGAATCAGCAGTTCTGATGGATATCTCCAAGGGAACATCAGGATTTTTCCCCCAGTGCTGGCATTAGGATCTCTCATCTTATTTGTTCCATGTCCAATCTAAATTTACACAGTCCTTCAATCAGAGGCAAGGCATGCTAATAAATGTCACTGCAGTGAGATTTCTTACTAGTTGGGCACGGAATATACTCCAGGACTCACTTGATCCTGGGTACAACCATAGCCTGACTGTATAATGACCCAGACATGACAGACTTCTCCTGACATCTAATGGTGTCAGAGCCCATGGGCATCAGCAAATGCAGGGATTGTTTGATTCCAGCATGATACCTCTCAGTCACCTGCTCCTGTCTCTTGTGTAGGAAGTAGCATCATGGTTGTAAAGTGATTGCTTCTTTTTAAAAATGTGATATTCCCATCTAAGTCTTGAAGTGCTGCATCATCTTCAAGGTAGATAAATCATTTCTGAATATAATTCTTATCCTTTCTCATAATTTTGATCATTGAGGGTTTAGGATAGTGCTTCATGAAGACAATTAACATCAAAAAGTAGTACCTCAAAGCCCGCATCATAAAGGCACCCACCTCAACCTATTTGTTTTATTTCCAATCTAGTGCATGGAGAAACATTTTTGAGTAGGGGAAATCGATCCATGAACAGATCTATTGATAATTCAATTTGTCATTAGGACTCAGTTTATCAGTAGCTGAATGAAAGGAGTAGACTTTGCACAAGTTTGTGACAATTATAATCTCATGTTCTTGGACATTTTTAGTGTGGGATATTTCTTCAATTCAAATATCTTAATCATATTTCTTAAAAGTAATTTATACTCCCATGATATTTTAGCCACTCTGTCAGCAATATGACTGAAGACTGCCCATTATATTCTGTTGTTTGCACTGTAGCAGAAGAGAGTGAGAAGTTTGTTCCTTCAGAACTTTAAAGTTGTAGGTTTCTGTCCTGCCACGTTCCATAGCCTCTCTGCCCCAAATAAACAAACAAAGACCTTATTATGTATAAAATGTTTGTCCAATGACTCAGGTTTCTTTATGGTTAGGTCTGCCTTAATTATTGACCCATTTCTAATAATCTATGCATTACTATAAGGCTGTGGCTTAAACTTAATCTGACATGTTACTCCTTTGGCAACATGGTGTTTGTTGGGGGCAAATCTCTCTTTTCCTCTCCGGACTTTTTTTTGTTAGCCCTGCATATGCTTCCTTCCAGGTATCTGGCCAATCAGGGTTATTTTCCTCGACCAATAAAAGAAACATATATACACAAGGACACCCGCTTTCAAACTCTCATCCTTTGTAATTAGTTGGAGAGAATTTCTAAATGAGAACAAGATGTATGTATTCAATTAAGGAGGATCTTCAAAAATATTTCCTTATATTTGTGTTGGCAAGTGTAACCATGATTTTAATATTGTCTCTGGGACTCTAAAGAGAGAGTATAGGAAAGCCTGTAGCCAACAGGCAAATCAAATATCTCTGGCAACTGAGAGAAATAATTCTTTTATCCCTTCATGTTATAAGAAGCCTCTAAGAATGTAATAGTGTAGGAAATTGAAAAAGGGCCTTGTTTTCAAAAAGCAGTAATATGGAACATAATATTTCATGATTCAGAGATTTGGGACAATTTAACAAAATAGTAAGAACAATATAAGCGTTATATCAACTGGAAATATTAAAAGAAGAAATTTCTAGGCCTCATAGCATGATGCATTGTTAGGAAAAAACAAGTAAGTTTAGGCTGAGATGATACAGAGATAGACATAGAAGTGACAGTGACAAGTAAATAAAGAGAGGATATGGGAGTGAAAAGTGATGGTAACACTGGTGTTCGCAGTATGACTCAAAGGCCTCTAGTCCATTATAGCTTTTTAAAAGGAAATGACATAATAAATGTATTTGTAAAATGTCTCAGAATGGAACATGTTAGGATATAATATAATAGAGGGAGGCATTATAGGTTTAAAGAGAAATCAGGCACTAGGGAAATGTCTGGAGGGCTACAAAATGACACCAACTAACAATCAAAGCAACAGAGGTGAGGCTACATTGAATGCCCTCTCCTGATAATGAGATTGATGACTAATTCATATGACATTGTATAGCTTTCGTCCAAAAGCTGGTGGAAGTAGAGGCAGACACCCACAGCTAAACCTTGAACCGAACTGGAATCCAGTTGCAGAGAAGGACTGATGAACAAAGGGGTCCATACCAGACTGGTGATACCCACAAAAACAGCTGACCTGAACAAGGGAGAGCTCTTGGTCCCCAGACTAATAGCTGGGAAACCAGCATGGGACTGATCGAGACCCGCTGAATGTGGGTGTTATGGTTTGCAGGACATCTATCAAGGACCTTCTGGCTTTCAAAGTTTCCATTGAGAATTGAGGTGTGATTCAGATACATCTGCCTTTATATGTTACTTGACCGTTTTCCTTTGCTGCTTTTAATATTTTTTTATTATTATGTGGCAAGGGGAGATCTTTTTGTGGTCCAGTATATTTTGTCTTCTGTAAGCCTCTTGTACTTTCACAGGCATATCCTTCAGTAGGTTGGGGAAGTTTTCTTCTATGATTCTGTTGAATATGTATTCTGTACCTTTGAGCTGTATTGTTTCACCTTCTATACCTATTATTCTTAGATTCAGCCTTTTCACAGAGTCCCATATTTCCTGGCTATTTTGTGTTAGAGATTTGTTGGACTTGAGATTTTCTTTGGTCAATGATTGTATATTCTCTAGCAAGTCTTCAACAACTCAGACTCTCTCTTACATCTCTTGTATTCTATTAATTATACTCACACCCTTAGATCTTAACCTGTTCGTTTATCCAGCCTTTGTGTTTCCAGCATGCCCTCATTCTGTGTTTTCTTTATTGTTTCTATTTCAGCTTTCATACCTTGAACTGTTTCCAGTGCTTCCTTCACTTGTTTGTTTTTTCTTTAGATTGTTTAAGAGAATTACTTATTTCTTGAATATTTTGTTTGTTTTTTCTTCTATTTTTAAAGAGATTTTCTTGTTTCCACTTTAAGGGTCTCAAACATCTGTATAAAGTACATTTTTAGATCTTTCTCTTCTTCTACCACTCTGTTTTGCTTTTCAGATCTTGTGGTGTGGACTCCCTAGATTCTGGTGATGTCATATGTGTCTTTCTGTTGAGTGTGTTCTTATTCTGCTTCTTCCCATCTCTTCTTCCAGTGGGTTGAGGTGGAGTCTCTCTATCTCTTCTTGCCACCCAGTGGTTTGTGTGGGCCAAGACTTCAATGTCTGCAGCTATGGATGTTTTTGCCTCTCCTGGTTTTCTCCTCAGCAAGGAGAGATCGGGGCAGCAGTGGGGGAAGGAAGAGTGAGGTATTTCCAGACTCATGGAGGTCCTTCATCTCTGGGCAGGTCCACTCTATGCAGGAACAGGCCCAGAGAGATCCTGGGATGATGAAGGCCTTGGGCAGGAGTAGGGATCAGGAGAGGTCAGGGTGCCAGAGGTGGAAGGAAGAGTGAGGTATTTCCACACTCAGGGAGGTCCTTCCTGTCTGGGTGTGTACACTCTATACAGGCAGGTTCACTGTATGCATGCATAGGCCCAGAGAGATCCTGGGGTGATGGGGACCTTGGGCAGGAGTAGGGCTTAGGAGAGGTCAGGGCAGTGGAGGGGGAAGGAAGAGTGAGGTATTTCTACACTCAGGGAGGTCCTTCCTGTCTGGGAAGGCACACTCTATGCAGGTGGGGCCACTCTATGCAGGCTCAGGTCCAGAGAGAGCCTGGGGAGATGGGGACCTTGGGCAGGAATAGGGCTCAGGAGAGGCCAGGGCATAGAGGAGGAAGAAAGAGTGAGATATCTCCACATTCAGGGAGGTCCTTCCTCTCTGGGCAGGTCCAGTCTATGCAGGCACAGGCCAAGAGACATCCTGGCGTGATGGGGACCTTGGGCAGGAGTAGGGCTCAGGAGAGGTCAGGGCGACAGAGGGGGAAGGAAGTGTAAAGATAATTTTAACACTTAATATTTTCTATATATAAGTGTTTTTCCCTTAACAAATCGTAGAAATTCTTTACCCTAAGCCTCAGATACATATGAAACAAAACTCCAATCATTTAGTTTCCTTAATTAATGCTGTGAGGATGCCTTGTAGAAAAAATAAACATAGGACATGATAAGAAATCACATTGTTTAGATATTAAAAATACAGATATTCTGAACCTTTTATGACCTAAACATGGGCTATTTCCATTTACCATCATGGAATTTAATTTTTGTGACAAATATTTCACAATTTTTCCTCAAATCATGGATGTGATTATGGAATTTCAAATAGGTATTGCTATGCATTTTGAGATGATCAACTGCATTGGCTGTTTTCAACTTTTTGATTGCACTTATCCTTTTTTAATTAATTCTTTATTTAAAATATAAACAATATTATTTTACATACCAGTCCCAGTTCCTTGTCCTTTCTCTCCTTTCATTTCACCCAGCAACTCTCTGTCACAATCTCCAGAGAGTTATATATTCAAATGTATACATAAATACTCCATGTTATGTAAAATTATGGTCATATGTAATTCTCTTTGCAGCTGAGTTTCTGGTATTGAATCGCCCATTATGGGTCATGTTCCTAGTGATAATGATTCCTTCTCTTTGGATCCAATATTTACCACTAAATTTCCAGCTCAATTTGTGATCTTGTGAGAGTTTCCCTTTCATTCTGTTACGACAACTTTTGATGTCAATGTGCTAATCTTTTTAGGTATACATACATCTGAGAATTTATGTTGGTAACTCCTTATAATTCTATATGGTAGACACATCTCTCACAGTAGATAACCATTTTGTCTGGACCTTCTAATATCTTTTCACACTTTCAACAATGTTGTCTTGGTTTTGGAATAATGGTTGATCAGTTGGAGATGGACATAACCCTGTCACTGTTTCTTAAAGTCTGAGCATTTGGGAATTTGTGTAGGAGTCTTCATGTGATTCCAAATGAAACATTGCTATGGGTGACAGATAAATTCATTGGGCATGAGGGTTGATATTTAGAACACATTTAGAAATTATATAGCTTAAGGAAATTTGAAGCCAAAATTCTTTACTCTTAAAGATCCATTTCTTAACATCCATGTGCATTAGGCTAGATTTCATGGACTGGGCATAAACAAATTATTTCATTGGTCAAAACATATGTCTACATTAGTTGTTAAGGTATATTTAAAATTAGATTATTGTAAATATCCAAATTAGTAATACCATTGTAAATGCTAGGATTTGGCAAATTGTAATACTTTATTAAGGTGGTAAAATAATGAAGTTTATTTACATTGGAGATGTATAGTACTGTTACTTGCAGGTTTTACGTTAATACACCATGATTGTAGGGATTATTAGGAAAAATATCTCATAGGAGCCAGTCTCTAAGAACTTCACTTGTAAGAAATTATCACATGGAACTTACAGAAAATTAGAATGAATAAAGGTGATGACTGTGATTCAATTCTCAGCCAGAAAATAAGCAGAGTCCTCTGTGAAGCTAATGATCCATTATTTGTGTGAGCATCACAGAGAAGAAGCCCAGACATGTGCTCTAATTTAAGTTTTCCATCCAGTATTCATAAAAAATGAAACAGGTGGAATCCATAGCAGAGCAGTTGAATTATGTAAGGCAAAGAATGTATGGTTCCATAGCATGAATAGCAGAGTGACACTAGAGTTATATTCAGTAAGCTACATTTTTTGTCTTTTAAGGTTATACTGTTCATGATCAGGCTTAGTCAGTAACATGTTTATTTCAAAATATGGGTACCTGGAATTTATTTTTATAATATACATTTTAGAAAAGGAGCATAATGTCATTAGCATGCAATTTAGCACATGAGGCAGAAATGTGATGGAGCGGTCTCAGCCTAGCCTTCTGTCCATATAAATACTACCCCATACTAAAATTATTTTGTCCTACAGGTAAAACTGCATACCTAAATAACCCACACAGTGTTATTAAAGTGGGGTTAATGAGTAACAGTTTTAGTATCTACATTTTAAATGGAGTGAACTATCAATGTTATTCTACAGTAGAGATGAAATCTTTCTAACTCAACACTAATTATTTGTCAGGTGCACGTCAGCTTAGTGTGAAAAGATGAGAGAATTTCCATCTGTGTTGACATGACAATTTATGTAAACATTCTGTTTGTTTGCTTTGGTTTCTATTGTTTTGTGGTTTTGGTATTCAAAATTTCAAAATGCTGTGCTTTAAAATTTCCTGTTCTTCTTTCAAGACACTTTGGTCACCACAGATAGTTTTTCCTTACCTGTATAAACTGTGTTTGCACATTATATGTAATATTACCTTGTTTTAGTTATAATGGAAAAAGCTGTGATTTATCAGATATGGTTGGAGAGACTATTGTAAGAACTTACTGAATTGAGCAGTTGTAAATTTGTGCAAAATGTTATTTTTTTCTGAGATTTACACTCAATGTTGCCTGTGGCTGTCAGGGTAAATACTGATAACACAGCCACAGCTAGAAATACTATGGAGTCAGGAAGCTGCAGAGAAAAGCTTTGCTTCTGGGTCCAAGGATTCTGTAGCCATATATAGTAGACTAGGTTCTAATATTGAGAAATATATATATATATATATATATATATATATATATCATTAAGCAAGCTAGAGAGAACTTCAGACATAATTTTTCAAACCAATTTACCTATGTGCTACAAAGTGCTAAGTTTTGGTAAAGTATAACATATGCATAATTTGGAAACTAGTCAAGTATGCCTACAGTTTTTGTTGTTCCCTTAGTTGTTATTTTGACATCAACACATCAGGAGTGATATGAGTAGAAATAACAGATTACTAATTGCTAAGGGGACAGTATCTGAGGCCTTCATAGTGTAAAAATTGTTAAAGTGACCTATTTTCGAAAGGAATGAAAACAGAACGTATAATTTTATTATGCAGAGGCCATAAGTAAATCATAAATAACATATAACAGAAATGGACCATCTAATTTCCCTGTGGTTGAAATTGGAAGCCATTAGATTATCACAGTGACTTACATTATGTAATCAGCTGATGAAAGAGGCAAGACAGATTTCCTCCTGTGTAGTAGCTCTAAGTGAATGTACTGAATACTTTCAACATTGAAATATTCTATGAAATTTCATGCTAATGGATGGAACTTTAAAAATTCATCCTGAGTGAGGTAACCTGTACCCAGAAAGAGAAATATAACCTACAAGCACATCCAAAATGATCCTAGTTATAAAGGAAAGATTTCAAGAAATCAACAGCCCCAGTGAAGCTGAGTAACAATGAGGACGTTTGAGTGATACATTTCTTGCCTCATAAGGGGAAAAGTGAGATCTCCTGGGTATACTGTGGGATGGAGTACTGATTGGAGTAGAATTCTAGTAAAGGGGAGGTAGTGACATTGTTGAAAATTACACTATTCAAATATTAATATATCACAAGATTAACTTGCCAATATGAAAAAATATCTACTGCATGCAGACATGTTTGAGATTATCTATAAATAATGTCATAAAAACAATTTGAACTTATACATATATTATGAATATTTCTTTCTAAAGGACCAGCACAAATTATTGCTTAATCTTCAGGACACTGTTGGAAACACCATGCAAATTTGGTACTCTCAGAACAGGGCTTGAAAATAAGAACTCCATATATTATTTCCATATGCCTTTAAGTCACTCCTATATATAAAATGGAGAAAAGCATTTAAGCTTTTAAAAGCTTAATGTTACTTCAAGCATTTAACATGATAGTGTGGAAGCCAAAATGACATGTCAGGAAATGTTATCAGCAAGCAGGACAGAATCACAATCACTAAGTCCAGGCTTTCATAAATCTAGTCCAGATGTAGGTACAAGCAGTTGGATATAAGGTAACATCCTACTTTGCACAGGTTGGTTTATTCTTTTGACAATTTTTGTCAGAGCCAACGTAATTTATATTATTTTCTTGTCATCCATTTTCTGTTTAGATGCTTCTGCTGCAATACAAATTCAGATGGGAGAAAGAGATCAGTCAGTAGCTCTGATGGAGATCTTCAAGGCAGTTACAGAATTTGCCTGAATTGCTTAAAAAGAGATCACTCAACTTATTGGCTTTTATTCCTTGCTCAATTAGAATACACACAGCCCTTCAGTCAGGGCCTAGGAGTGCTAATATTAGCATCGCCAGTGCAGGTACTTACAAGTCAGGGTCTAGCTATATTCCAGGACTCAGTAGATTCTGGGTAGAGCCAGAGGCTAACAGAACACTGATCTATAAAAGGCAGAATGCTCCTGACATCAACAGGAGACAGGGCTGTGGGAATAGGCAATGGCAGGAATTGTTTGGGACCCAGCACTAGAGGGCTTGATGTGAAAATTTCCACTTACAATTTAAGCATTTCATTTCAGGCACTCATGGACATATATTGGAGAAAAGCTAATATTGAAGCATTTAGCATTGCTCTTAGGGAATCTAACATGGCATATCAAAAAATGTCAGCAATAATCCATGCCCAATTTCAATGCATACAGCCCTTCAATCAGAGGCAAGGAGCCCTATTAAAAGTGTCCACAGTGATGCTTCTTACCAGAAGGGTTCAGGCTCTACTCCAGGACTCAGGAGATCCTAGGTATAACCCGAGCCCTACTGGACAGTGACCCCGACAAGGCAGACTGGTCCTGACTTCTAACAGGAGTCAGAGCTCATGAGAATCAGCAAAGGCAAATATTAATTGCTGCACATCACAGGAGGTCTTTCAGTGAATATTTCCACTTATAATGTAGGCATTTAATTACAGGCATTCCTATACATATTTTGGAGAAAACCTAAAGTTGAAGTATTTAACATTGCTATTCGGGAGTCTGACATGGCTTATCAGAAAATGTCTGCAACAATCAGCTCTTGGCAGTTTCAATTCACAATCATGCACCTCCAGATGAATCAGGTGCTTTCAAGTTGATAGCCAGGTTGTAGCTCCAGGCAGTCTGATACATGGGTACCCCCTACCTGCCAGCAGTTATTATTTTTTTTACTTCTGATTATTGGAGTTTTGTCCGGTGAAAATTGTGTTTTTCCATGCCTTGCTTTCAATTTTGCTGCTTCTCCGGATTTGCCCACTGTGCTGGAATTGAGATCTATATTCTTACAGGCTCCATGCCCAATTAAAATATACACAGCCATTCAACCAGATTCAATGAGTGCTAATAAAAGTGTCTGCAGGGAGGCCTCTTACCAGTGGGGCTCCGGCTATAATCAAGGACTCAATTGATCCTGGGTATAACTAGAGCCCAACTGAACAATGACCAAGACAAGTCAGACTGCTCCTGTGATCGACCATAGTCACAGCCCATGGGAATCAGCAAAGGCAGGGGTTGTTTGTTGTCGGCATTATGCCTGTCAGTCTCCTTCTCCAGGCTCCTGTTCAGGAAGTACCATCATGCTTCTGAAGTTATTGCTTCTAATTTAAAATGTGACATTCCAGTCTAAATCTTGATGTCCTGTATCATCTGCAAGGTAGATAATTACTTATGTCTATAACTCTTTTTCTTTGCTGTAATTTTGATCATGGAGGCTCTAGTGTGGTGCTTCATGAAGACAAGTGTCATCAAAAAGTCGTACCGTAAAGCCTGCATCATAAAAGATCCCACCTCAACCCGTTTGTTTTATTTCCAGTGTAGTGCAAGAAGAAACATTTCTGAGTATGCAACGGATACATGAACAGATCTATGGATAAATGAATTTATCATTAGAACTCAGTTTATCAGTAGCTGAATGAATGGAATAGGATTTGCACACGTCTGTGACCATTATAGTCTCAATTTCTTGGACATTTTAACAGTGTGGGATATGTCACCAATCCAATGATTTTAATCATAATTCTTAATAGTATTTGATGAAGTTTAAGCCACTCTGTCAGCAATATGACTGAAGACTTCCTACTATATTCTGCTTTTGGGAATGCATCATAAAAGAGTGATAACTTTGTTCCTCATGAAGTTTTGAAGTTGGTGGTTTCTGTTTTGCTGGGTTCCACAGCAGCTCTGCCCCAAATAAACACACAAAGACTTATATTTTGTATAAAATGTTTGTTCAATGGCTCAGGTTTCTTGGTGGCTAGGTCTGCCTTAATTGTTCTCCCATTTCCATTAATCTATGCATTGACACAAGGTGGAGCTTACACTTAATCTGGCATGTTTACTCCTTCTGCAACTTGGTGTCTGTTGGGGCCCTCTCTCTGCCTTTCTCACTTTCCAGCCAACATCTGCTCTGGTATTCCTCCCTATGCTTCCTTCCTGCCAGCTGGCCTATTAGTGTATTTTCCTCTACCAATACAAGAATCATATATACACAAGGACACCACCTTTCCCAATATTATCCCATGTAGTTAGTTGGAGAGAAGTTTCTAAATGGAAAAAGATAATATTTATGTTCTGTGGTAACACAAATAAAAAGTATCTTCAAAAAATGTACTTTTAATTGTGTTAGCAGGTATAACCATGTTTTGAATATTTTCTCTGAGACTCCAAAGGGAGATTATAGGAAATTGTGTAGCCAACGTGTAAATCAAATATCTCTGGAAACTGAGAGAGATATTTCTTATATCCCTTCATGTTATAAGAAGATTCCAAGAAAGTAATAGTGTAGGATATTTGTTAAATGACCTTATTTTCAAAAAGCATTAAAAGGGAACATGATATTTCAAGATTCAGAGATTTGGACCAATTTAACAAAGCAGTAAGAAAAATGCAAGCATTACCTAATATAGAAATATTTAAGTGAGACTTTTTTAGGCCTCGTAGCATGATGTATGTTTAGGAAAAAACCAGTAAGTTTAAGCTGGTATGATATAGAGATAGACATAGAAGAGACAGTGATAACAAATTAAAGAGAGTTTAGGGAGTGGAATGTGATGGTACCAGGTGTGTGAAAACATTACTCAAGGCCTCTAATCCATTGTAGCTTTGTAAAAGGAAATCACATAATAAATGCATTTTTAAATGGCTCACAATATACTAAGTTACTGTCTTCTAACTCTTGTGCTTTAAAGACTCTGCTGTGTGATGCTAATTGACCATGATGCTGTCTGTCTCGAAAATTTACTGTCACAGCATAGAATTTCCAGCCACTCTCTGATAATTGAATGAGGTTAGTGATTTTTATTTAACTTGATTCTCAATCTCAATAACTGGAAGATTTACATAAATGCTAAATAATTAAAAAGCAGCATAGTGAGCAATTCCTATTTTCTGGAAATCCATCAAAAGCAATAAAACTCTAGTTAGAAAACTGTTGTCAAAGAGAAGCAGTTGAAAATACATTCTTAACATATTCTATTGTTGTCTAATTTTATAATAAATATAAATGAAAAAATTTGAACACAGATGGTTTGTAAATATATCAAGGGATCAATATTATGCCTTCCCAATGGTTAAGGTTTCATTTGGAACTTTAATATGTTCATAAACTGTAAGGGAGCAATTAATAATCTAATACATTTTCTTATGGCATTTACTAATTTTCCATTGTTGGATGAGTTGCATTGTTTTAGTATTTTACATAACTTCTTAAAAATAAGTGTGTGTGTGTATGTATAGAAATCTATATTTATATGCATATTAAATTTGCATTTAAAGTTTAAGTCATACATATATCATATTTGTTATTTTATAATATAGTTTGCAGTTTGATACAGTATCTCACTGTGCCGTTCAAACTCTTCAGTGTAGCCACTTTTCCTCCTGCAGATTTATACTGCAGATTCAGAGCGTTACACACAATTGCCAATACCAATATTTGTTTTTAAAATTTGATTTTGACGTTTAATAGTTTATGTACAATACTAAAGATAAAACTGGTATTTTGCCAGTCATCACAGCTGTGTTGAAATTTTGCTTAGGCGTAAACATAAATTTAGCACATAAGATTTTTTTTTTATAGAAGAATCATGCCCTTTACAAAACTTACAGATTTTCATTACCCTTAGCCTCAGAAATAAAAGAAAAAATGCAAATCACTTGCTTTCCTTAATGAGTGCTGTGAGGATGCCATGTAGGAAAGTGAACAAAGGGGTTGATAACAAATCCCATTCTTTAAATATTAAAATTACAATTACACTGATATATATATATATATATATATATATATATATATATGATCTTGATATGGACTACTTCACCTTGGCATCTTGGAATTTCATATTTGTGACAAACATTTCACAGTTTTTCCTCAAAACATTGAGGTGTTTATGGAATGTCAAAAGTATTTTCATATGTATTTTAAGATGATCATGTGTATTACTTGTTTTCTTGTTTATGAGTGCTCTTTTTTCTTTTATCAAATACTTATTTATTTAACTTATAACAATATTATTTTATATAGCTATCCCAGTTCCTCATCCCTTTTTCCATCCTATTCCACCAACCAACAATCCATACAAATCTCCAGGGAGATATGTATTCAAATGTATACATAACTACTCCATGTTATGTAGAATTATGGTCATCTGTAATTCTATTTTCAGCTGAGATTTTGGTATTGAATAGCCCATGTTTGGTATTGAATATGTCATGTTTCTAGTGATAGTGATTCCCTCTCTTTGCATCCATTATTTACCAGGAAAATTTCCTTCTGTATGTGGGATGAAGTAAAAGTTTCCCTTTCATGCTGACTCAACAACTTTTGATGTCAATGTACTAATCCTTTGAGTTATATATAAATTTGAGTTTTTATGTTGGTAACATCTTTATAATTTGATATGGAAGACATATTTCTCACAGGAGATATCATTATTTTCTGGAACATATAACATGTTTATACACTTTCCGCAATGTCACAGTTTTTGAAAAATGGTGAGTTTTCTTTAATGATTAGTTGGAGTTGTATATAACCCTGTAAGTTTTTGTTTAAGGGGTGAGCATTTGAGAATCTGTGTAAGAGCCTCATTAGATTCTAAATCTAAACCTGTATGGGTGACAGGTAATTTCATTTGGTATGAGTGTACATATTTAGAACACATTTAGAAATTATGAATCTTCTGGAGAATTAGAAGCCAAAGTTTAGTTTTAAAGATCCATGGTATATTTGTGAATGGTTTACCTTGCTCAAAATGGTTTCTTCAAGATCAATTCATTTACCTGCAAATTTCAAGTTTTCATTGTTTTTTTCCCCACTGAGTAGTAATCCATTGTGTGTATGTACCACATTTTCTCTATCCATTCTTTAGTTGAGGGTCATATAGTGTGCTTCCAGATTCTAGCTAGTACCAATAATGCTGTTATGAATATAGTTGAACACATGTCCTAGTTGTATGAATGTGCTTTTTTTGGGTATATGCCTAAGAGTGGAATTGCTGGATATTGTGGTAAACTGATTCCCATTTTCCTGAGGAATCGCCATACTGTTACGATAAATCTTTCAGCCAAAAGCCGCCTGAGCCCCACTGCCATGTGTGAGCTTTACGCCAGCCGCCCACCCGAGTTAGGGCCTAAATTCTGACACACAAAATTGTATTAGGTATAATGCTGCTTGGCCAATGACTAGGATTCTCATCTGTTAGCTCAGTCTTAACTATCATAAGCCTATATATTTTATAAGACTTATCTTATCAGATTCCTTATTGGTATCCCTCCTTACCGGTGGATCACATTGTGCCGCTGGAGCAGGAGCAGAGGGGAAAAAGAGAGATGCTTCCTGTTTCTCCTTCTTTATATATGAGTCTCCTTGCCATGTCACTTCCTGCCTGGATCATCACTTCTCTACTACATTTCCCAGAATCCTCTTTGACTCCTAGTCCTTGCTTGCCATTGGCCAAACAGTATTTTATTTAACAATCAATAAGGTAAACATACACAGTACACTCTCCATCACCATACTGATTTCCAAAGAGGCTGTATGAGTTGTCACTCCCACCACAGTGGAGGAGTGTCCCACTTTCTCCACATCCTCTCCTGATAAACTGACATTGGTGTTTTTTTTTTTTTTTTTTTTTTTTTTTTTTTTTTTTTTTTTTTTTTAGCCATTCTGACCGGAGTAAGATGGTATCGCAGTGTTATTTTGACTTGCATTTACCTGATGGCTAAGGATGTAGAGCACTTTCTTATGTGTCTTTCAGTCATTTTAGATTCATCCATTGAGAAATTCTCTCTTTACATCTGTACCAGTCTTTTTAATTGGATTGTATGTTTTTTTGTGAAATAGCTTCTTGACTTCTTTTTGAATTTTGGCGATCAGCCCTCTGTGGGATATGGGGTTGGTGAATATATTTTCCCATTATTTAGGCTGCAGTTTTGTCTTGGGATGCATTCATTCACATATATATTTTACACATACAGCAAAGGATTATGAGACAATAATCCACACAAACCAGAGAATCTAGGAAACAGGGAAGACTCTAAGAGAGACATACATGGTCCCCCTGAGAAAGGGAAAGGGACAAGATCTCCTGAGCAAATTGGGATCATAGGGAGAAGGGAGAAGCAGCTAGGAGAATAAGAAGGGGAGAAGAAGCTGAGTGAGGCTGTCATAAGGTAGCAGGAAGATTGTGTAGGTTGAAGAATAGAGGAAAGAAAAATTAGAGAGGGAACCACTATGTGTTTAAAGACAAACCAGGCACTAGAGAAATGTAGAGAAATGTCCAGAAATCTACAAGGATGGCACGACCTAATGATGTAAGCAACACGGGGCGGGGGAGGCTACCTTAAATGCCCCTCCCTGAGAATGAGATTGACGATTAATTTAAATGCCATCCTAGAGCCTTACTCCAGCAGCTGATGGAAGTAGAAGCAAATACCCACAGCTAAACACTGAACTGAACTTGAATCCAGTTGCAGAGAAGGAGGAGTGTTGAGAAAAGGGTGCAAGACCAGCCTGGTGAAACCCCCAGAATTAACTGACCTGAATAAGGGGTTTCTTTGAGTTCTGAGACTTATCATTGGAAAACCAGCCTAGAAATAATCCAGACCACTTGAATGTGGGTGTAACTGAGAAGGCCTTGGAAATCTATGGGACCTCTGGCAGTAGATCAGTACTTATCCATAGAAGAGGAATGGAGTTTGGGAGCCCATTTCACATAGAGGTATTCTCCCTCAGCCTAGATACAGGGGGAGGGACTATGCCTTACCGAAAATGATATGACAGACTCTGGAGACCCCCTCCCTGAGGAACGGAAATGGTAAGGGATAGGTAGAGTGTTAGTTGGGGGTAGGAGAGGAGGTTTAGGAACTGGGATTGGCATGTAAAACAATCTTGTGGTAGAGAAGGTGCCTTAATGACCTTCTCCAATAATGAGATTGATGACTCACTTATATGCCATCGAGATACTTCATGCTTTCACTGCTACTCCTGCAGCACACATTAAGTGGAGAGGGAGAAATGAATCAGCAGGCCTGATGCAGACCTCCAAGGAAACTACAGAATTTGTCTCCAGTGCTGCAATTGAGATTACTCTCCTCATTGGTTCCTATTCCATGTTACATTTGAATGCACACAGTCCTTCAATCAGTGGCTAGTATTGCCTATAAAAGTGACAGCTGTGTGGATTCCTACCAGTCAGGCTCTGCCCATACTCCAGGACTCAGTAGATCCTGGGTATGACCAGAGCCTGATTGTAAACTGGCCCAGACAAGGCAGACTGCTTCTGACATTTATAGAAGTCAAGGCCTGTAGGAATCAGCAAATGTCGGGATTGTTTGCTTCAGGGAATTACAGCTTCCAGTGTTTGATCATGTCTCCTATGTTGGGAAATATCATCCACTTCACATGCTTTTGCTTCTCCTTTAACATGTCATATCCCTGTATCAATTTTGAAGTAAGGAAGGAAGATAATGCCTTTTACAAATTAGTATTTATCATGCACTAGGGGATTCAGGCTGCTGTGTGTCCCCTGGAAGCTTCCCTGTGGGAACTGCTGCTATCCCATTGTCAATTTTCCCAGCAAATGTAGAATCTGAGAAAATATGAAAGAGTAACATTTGAAAAAGCTACCCTTCCTGTCACCGAAACACTGGCTGTACCTTAAAATGTAATATAGAAAATGTTCTTGTAATATAGAAATCGTTGCCATTTAGGTTCAACTTTCCAATCTTGCTTTGTATTTCCTTTGCATTTTAACATATACAAATTCTAATACGTTATTCTTTTTTTTTTTCTTGTGGGCTTATTATTTTCTATGGCATCAGGACAGGCATGAACATTGTTGGAAACACTTTCATTACTGATGTTGATGGAATGTCATAACATGCTTCCCTTGAAAATAAATAACTGACCAGGTATCTTGTTCTTAGTACTCATGTTTTTACATGTTTTCTTTCTGTACAGATCTTGTGTCTGCTACCTCAGTCTCTGAATTCCCCTATCTGATTGTAAATGGTAGGCAGGAAATCTTTGCTATGGCATTATCTTCCACCTGTGAACATGTCAGAATCTTTATTCCTCCTTCTCTATATAGAGATCAATGAGGCTTAAGCACAAGGCTTGATGGTAACAAGTAACATCATAATATAATACCACAAATTCTGTGAGGCACTATATAATAAGCTGAACTGCACATCCTTGTTGTATTTGCCATTTAATGCATTAAGAAATGACTCTGACTTGTCCAGGTGTTTACAGATCTATCACTGCATCAATAAGTGATTATGATTCAGTTTCTCTCTCAAAACTCTAGCAGAATGAGTGAAATACTTTTTTGCTTAAGACTGTGACAATTCTAATATTAATTTAATGGACATTTTAGCAGTGGTGGGTATTTTTCCATTCCATGGAGTTAACTATAAACCTGAAAGTGTAGTTGACTACTCCCATGTTACTAAAGCCACTGTGGAAATAATATATTAAAGAGAGATCACTATTATCTGCTTATGACATGTACTCAGATTCATTGAAGTTTCTAACCAGGAACTCGATGTGCTTCTGTTCTATGATAACATAAGTAATTAGAAAAGTCAGAAATAATTTCTTACCATCGTTTTAGGAGATAAACCATGATTTGGAATTGCTCTTTGAGGATCTAGTGGGGGGCTGTAGGAATGTCCTAAGCCACCAAGTAATCAAAGTTATTCTGGTAACTAACAGAGATATCTCTTCTATCCCTTCATGGTATAAGTCATGCAGTTATTAAACATACCTCTCCAAATATTTATTCAGTGCATGCCAAATACTTTCTTATAAGTATATATGTATATATATATTTGTTTGTTTCAAGCTTCATATATATATATATATATATATATATATATATATATATGCAAGCATCTGCATCTTTTTCCTATTTGAGAATTCATACTTGAGCAATTTGTTTATCTTATTTCCCAATTCTTTTTGCTTCCATCTATAATACAATGTCTGTTTTAATTCATGTCAATATAAACACTATTTCATAATAAATTTATTTTATCCTACATGTAAAATTGTATACCTAACTAACTCACACAGTGTTCCTAAGGTGTTGATAATTTGTAGCAGTTTTTAGCATCTCCATTTTTAATGGAAAACTATCAATTTAACTGTACAGTAGAAATGGGATTTCTCTATCTCCGTGTCATTTTTGTCTGTAACTCTTCTGCTAACTCTGAAAACTTGAGAGAGTTTCCATTTGTGTTTTCATGAAAATTTATGCTTTGATTGAGATAAACATATTGTTTGTCTGGTTTTGGTTGCTATTATTTTGGTTTTGGTATTCAAAGCTTCAAATTTCTGTGCTTTAAAATTTCCTGTGATTCTTTTAAGACAGTTTGGTCACAACAAATTTTCTTCTTTAGTACCATAAATTGAGTCTGGCCATTGCATATAATATTTTCTTGGTTTAGTTAAAATAGAGAACTTTGTGTACAGATCAGGTGGGCTTGGACAAAATATTGTAAGTCCTTACAAAATTGAGCATTTGTGAAATTGTGTAAAATGTTGCTGATTTTGTCTCCATTTCACTCCTTGATTTTCTTTTTGTGCTGTAGACAGCCTATTAAATGCCGATGTCAGCAAACTGATTACTTGGATATATGAAGAACTGACACCTATCATTAGAATTCAAATATTATAAATCAGACATTCATGCATTACCATCCAATCCTAGGACATGAGGCATACATATTTATTGTAAGATTTCTGAGTTGACTTGCCTAACATTATTGGCAAATTTCATACCTGTGACATACAGTATCTCAACTGGACATTTCTATTATAGCTCAATATTCCTGTCATTTGTTTTTGCTTGCACAATTATTTCAGTATAAATCATGTAATATATTTCCTGACACTTTCAATTAAGGGGAGCCCAACCAATGACTGATGTTTAAAGCTAGATGTTTGCTTTGCCTGCTGAATCCTCATGGAAGGATTAGTAAATTAAAAATAATATATCACCACAAGGGAATGTCTAATTAACCCATGGCTGAATCTTGAAGTCATTAGGTTATCCCAGTGGGTTATATTATTTAATCAGCTGATGAAAGAAACAAGGCAGATTTCCTCCTGAGTGCTAGTTCTATGAAGTGAAGGCACTGAATATTCTCAAAATTGTAATATTCTATGAAATTTCATTCAAATAGATGGAATTTGAAAAATTCATCCTGAGTGAGGAAATTGGCACCCAGACAATCAAACATAATATACACTCACCTGTAAGTGGATACTAGTTATAAAACCTCATTTACAAGCAATCCACAGTCCTAGAGAACATGGGTAACAATGAGGACTCTAAGACACATACATTGGTGGCCCCCAGAAGGGAAAAAAGTGAAATATCCTGCGTAAACTGGGGGACAGAGCACTGATTGGAGAGGAATTCTAGTGAAGGCAAGATAGTGACTTTGTTGATAATTACAATCAAATAGGGAAACATAGAGAGATCTATGAGTTTGATCACACTTACATTCTAAGCAGTGGTTGAGAGGCTACCTTAAATGTCCTTCTCCAATAATGAGAATGATGCCATCCTAGATCCTTCATTCAGTAGCTGAGGGAAGCTGAGTCAGATACCAATAGCTAAACACTGAGCTTATTTATCTCTGGAATCTAGTTAAAGAGAGGGAGGAATGTTGAGCAAATGTTTCAGAACTACACTGGAGAAACCCACAGGGACAGCTAACCTAAACAAGGGGTTGCTCATGGATCCCACACTGATAGCTAGGAATGCAGCCTAAGACTGATTAAGATCCCTTGAGCCTGAATATCAGTTTGGAGGTCTGGGCAGCGTATTGGCCCTTTGGTAGGGGATTAGTATTTATCCCTAATATAGGAATGCATTTTGGAGGTCCTCTCCATATGGAGGGATACTCTCTCTGCTTAGACACCAGGGGAGGGTCTCTGCCCTGCTCCAAATTATATGATAGGTATTTCAAGATCTCCCATGGAAGGACTCTTCCTCTCTGGGGAGCAGAAAGGAGGTGGGATGGGGGTTGGGATGACAGGGCATAAGGAGAGGGAAAGGAACTTCGAATGACATGTAAAAGGAGCTTGTTTCTAATAAATATTTCAAAATTAAAAAATTAAATAACCTCAGTCATAACATACTTTATAAAGTAAAATGTATGTTCCTTCTTACAAATATTACAATATAGAATCCCCTTAATATGTTATGATTAATTATTAATGCTTCTGTTACTTTTTTATAGCTAATTATGCACACTGTAGTAAGGTTACTTATACCTTAAAGATTTAGAGATTTTAATGGCATTTATTTTGATTTAACTACACAGATAAGGATAAGTGCAAACTAATGGAAAAATGATACTTTAATGAAATAAAAACTTTGAAAGGGAAAAAATAAAATAGTATTCATATATAAATGTAACAGAAGTATAATTTGTCATTGTGAAAAAATTAAGGTCAAGTACATGCAGACATGTTTTTGATGAACTATAAATAAAGTCATATAAATATAATATATTATATAATATATATATATATATATATATATATATATATATATATTGAATATTTCTTTCCAAAAGGAATAGTGGAAATTATAGCTTAATCTTCAGGACACTATTGGATAAAGAATGCAATTTTTTCCCTTCAGAGCAGGGCTTGAAAGTCATACTTCCATATAATATTTCAGTATCTCTTCTAGTCACTCGTGTATATATAATATGGACAAATGCTAAATTTCAAGCATTTAACATGGTATTTGGGAAGCTGAAGTGATATGTCAGAAAATATTAGGAACAAGCAGCAATTGGCAGCCCAGTCACAAACACTCAGTGGAGGGAAAACAACAACCATTTTTTGTAGCTAATCTGGATGTAGGTGCAAGCAGCAGGATATCTGATAACCAACTTTGCACAGGTTGGTTCACTCCTTTGACAACTTGATCAGAACCAATGTAACTAATATTTTTTTTCGTTGCATTCTTTTTCCTTGAGATGCTTCAGCTGCTATACACATTCAGGTGGGAGAGAGAAATGAGTCCGCAGCCCACATGGAGGTCTCCAAGGCAACTACATGATTTGCCCCCATTGCTTGAAATGAGATCACTCTCCTTATTGACTCTTGTTCTTTGCTCAATTTGAATACACCCAGTCCTTCAATCAGGGGACAGGAGTGTTAATAAAAGCCTCACCAGTGCAGGGACTTACCAGTCAGTCTCCGGCTATATTCCAGGACTCAGTTGATCCTGGCATTGAAATCACTCTTCTTACTGACCTCCTGCCCCATTTAAATGTACACAGTCCTTCAATCAGATGCAAGGACTGGTAATAAAAGTGTCCACCGTGAGGCTTCTCAGCAGTCGTGCTCGGCTATACTCTAGGACTCAGTAGATCCTGGGTACAAGCCGAGCCCGACTGCACACTGACCCAGACAAGGCAGACTGCTCCTGACTTCTACAGGAGTCAGAGTCCTGGAGTTTCAGAAAAGGCAGAGATTGTTTGAGTCCAAGCAGAGGAAGGCTTTCAGTGAAAATTTCCACTTAAAATGTAAGCATTTCATGACAGACACTAATTTCATATATTGTATAAAAGCTTGATTTGAAACATTTAGCACTCCTCTTGTGGAATCTGACAAGGCATATCAGAAAATGTCAGCAACAATCAGCACAACGAAGCCCAGATTCAAAATCATGAGTCTCCATGCAGTATCTGGGGCTTTCATGTTGATAGGCAGGATTTTGGCCCAATGAAACTGATATATTTGCTCCCCCTAACTTGCCCCAGCCTTAGTTTTTGCTTTTGGTTATTGGAAATTTTTCTGGTACAAATAATGTTGTTTTTCATGTCACGCTTTCAATTCCACTGCTTTTTTGTAGCACACTTTCAGAAGGGAGGGAAAATGAATCAGAAGTTCTGATGGAGATCTCCAAGAAAATATCAGGATTTTCCCCAAGTAATGGATTTGAGATCTCTCTTAAATTGGGCTCCATGCCCAATTTACACATCCCTTCAATCAGAGGCACGGAGTGCTAATAAAAGTGTCTGCAGTAGGGCTTCTTAACAGTCTGGCTCAGGCTTTACTCCAGCATTCAGTAGATCCTGGGTATAACCAGAGCCTGACCCTACACTGACCCAGATAAGGGAAATTGCTCCTGACATCTAAAGGAGTAACAGACCATGGGAAACAGCAGGAATTAGCTTACTGCTTCTGTAGCTAATGACTCTTTTTTAAAATGTGACATCCCTGTATTAGTCTTAAGTTGTAGTATCATTTTCAAGGAAGATATTTCACTTCTGGCTATAATTCTCTTCCTTTCTCATAATTTTTCAGTACTTAGACCGAAGTGACTTCTAAATCTTATTACCAATCTCACATTTCTTTGTATTCTGGGATGGAATCAAATATTCCTCTTACTGACAGGATTGATAACTTTGGGAATGTGACTCAAAAATATAAAATTATAATCCTAATAATGCCCTGCACTATTGCCTTTCATTATAATATTCCCTATTATTAATTTTTACCACTAAGGATGTTACGAAGAATTATGTCTAAATCCAGACTCAATAGTAGAACTTGTGTTTTTTTTTAATTTTTATTTAATTTTTACAAATTATAATTTCACATGTCAATCCCTTCTCCCTCTCCTCCCCAATCCCTCACCATCCCCTTCCCCCCTCACTCCCCATAGAGGCTCCCCAAATTCCACAACTTCATCCTGGGCCAGGCCTAGGCCCTGCCCCATGTGTCCCAGATGAGAGCATCCCTTCAGAAATATATTTGTCAGTAAAGTGATTTAAGCTAGTACATTTATGACACGGGTTTTTTTTTATACAGTCACAATTTTTAATGTATTAAAAGTCCATTCCAAGAGTACAAAAATTGCAACTTTCATGGGTAACTTTGACAAAATCTTCTGAAAATTACTCCCATCTCAAAGAAGCACTGAATATCGGTTGACTAAATGTAGAATAAGTTAAGGCAGTGTGGGATGTTTTTATTTCTTCATTCTTTTGAATAATTTTAGTATGAGATAAATATTCACACTGATTGATGGAGCGGTTTGACTAATTTTGATTTTGGTAAGAGTGAATGTTTATCCTATTTTCCTCATCTCCCTGAAGCATTTGTTGTCAGATTTGTATTTATTTTGACATTCTTATTTGAGTAAGCTAAAATCTCAAATAGTTTTGATTTGCATTTCTATGTGAAAGTTTTTTACATCATACTGTAACTTGGGAATAATCTGAATTTCTCAATCTTTGGTTCAGAGAATAAGTGATATTACAAAATGTCGATCTCCTTGAACAAAGTCTTGATGAATCTTGATTGAAATTTCTGCCATGTGATCCAAGAGCTAGTCTCTCCTTCTTAGTATTCATCATTTGCCAGTAAATTTTCTTCTCAATGTGTGATACAGGGAGAATTTCCCTTAAATTTTGTCATAAAAACTTGTGGTGTCATTGTCGTAAACTTTTTAGGTATACATGCCTTTAAAATTTTATGTTGCTTTTTTTTTATCTTAAATGGAAGTCACCTTATTCCCAGCAGATATCCTTTTACTCTCAACGTTATAATTTGCTGGCACATTTCTGCAATGATGTTACAGTTTTGGAATTTTGATGAGTGTTCTGGTATGATTGGTTGTTGTTGAATATAACACTGTCAGTAGTTCTTTGAAGATTGAATTTGGCAAATTCTGTTAGTATCTGTATATGATGCAAGTTGAATGTATTTCTAAGGGTGACAGCTAAAATAATCTGGGCATAAAGGTAGATATTTACAACACATTTAGAAATAAATAGTTGCAGGAAAATTAAAAGTCAAAGATTCACTTTAAAAATCACTAATCACACCAGCCATGTATGATAGTTTAGATTTATTTACAGGGATAAAAATTGTTTGATTGGTCATAATGTATGTTTTCATTATTTGCTAAAATATAGTGAATAATTTAGATTTCATTTGAATACAAAGCCACTAATACATTTGTAAATGCTCTCATTTAGAAAATTATAACACTTGATTAAGTTACTGAAATCATTAAGTATATTTTATTGAAATTTTATAATACTGTTAGTTGAGGTGTTTACACTGATTCACCATGGTGGTAATGATCAGAAGGAATAATCATATGAATGACATGGGAGACTGTCATTTTAGATTTGATTCCTGGTTGTTTGGTCAGTGTTGTCTATTTTGGAGTCCTTTATGAATTTTAGATAATTTGGGCAATAGAAAGAATATTAATATATCAAGATTTTGGAGTAGTATAATCCTAATGTCTAGTATGTTTGGGAATATCATTAATCTACAGAATAATGAGGTTGTATTCAATAAGAATGAAGGTTTTAAATGTTTGTAAATCATTAAACTTTTAAAGTTTTTGTTTTGGGCTACTTTTTGTATTATTTGGTATAGCTTATTTCCTGAACAATGTATTATCCTTGGTGGGATTTCATAATGAATGTATTTAAATCATTGGATAATCTTAATCCAACTTCTAGTCTGCCTAACATCAAAGAACATAAAGACTCTGCTCCAAAACACAATATTATCTTTGTGGTTTAAGTACTAAATACTAGTTTCCACAGTATGGAATCCATAATGAATCTTTGCTATCTGCATGTAGTTAGTACATAGAATTAAAATGATTTGTCATCACAATAACATAGGAATTTGCATAGATGATCAATTAAAAAATTTTCATAAGAAATTGTAATTAAAACTAAATCAAGACTAGAAAAAACACACAATTCAGAAAGAAGCATTTGAAAATGTAGGATCTTAGTTTTAGTTAGTATTGTGTATAAATAGTTGACGTTTTAATTGAAATATATGGAACATGCAAGTTTCATAAACAAGTCATGTAAAATTAATTGTATGAAACTCAAAGGTTAAGTATTTATTTTGAATTTTATCATTTTTATTCATAAACTTTAGGAGAGTACTTCATAATCTAGTGTATTTTCACATAGAAGTTGGCCTTCCCCTTTTTCATGTATCTTATTGTTATGTTCTTGGTGAATTGTACTGCTTTCATTACATAATTTCTCTACAGTCACTGTTAAGTTTTGTATTGAAATATTTCTATCCATATTACCTTTGTGTTTATAGCTGGAAGTATACATAGTGTGCATTTATTTAAATTTTGTTCTTTTACTATATGGCATGTATTTCTGAAACAGAGTCTCTATATGCTAAGCTAACCACCAGGATCTCAAACTCATCAATCAAGCCACAGTTTCTCTCAGGATCATAAGGGGCCAATAGATGCACATGACCACCTGCTGCAGAAGGTATTGTAAAACAACCTCCATTTTTTCACTTTCAACATTATTTGATTTGCCTGATAACAAATCAATTGAAATAATAAACTTTCTCATTTACTACAAATTGGAGAATTATGTTTTTATGTAACCATATATTTAAAAGTTGTAGTTTTTGATACATAATTTTACACCTTCATACAACTTGGAAATTACCTTTTATATATTGAGCGTCACATACTTAAGATATATAGATCAGTATTCATGTCATCTATGAAATTTGCTATGAACACAGTCTCCAATGGAAGTGCCAATACAAGATACTATGGGATTATCTTTAAAATTGCAATATACTAATGAATTTAACATCTGCACATTAGGTATTTTCAGTTGTTTTTCCAATATCATCTCTTTAAGTAATGTTTGAGCATTATTCTTCAAATCATGAAGGTTCATTGATTTCGGGAATACTTTTCTCCATACTTTGAGATGATCATGTAAGTTTTGATATTTCTGTTATTAATGTAGTACAAAAATAAACTCTTTATAAAAGTTTATATAAGCCTTCACATTTAAGTCACTTACCCTTTGTCCTTGTGTTAAATAATTCTATATATTGAAATGTTTTACTTTGAGTTATTTTGTGCATAGGTTTAAATTAGTTATTTTTTTTATTTTAGCCTTTCAAAATTGTGTGATTACATTCTGTCTTCTCCCTCATGCTTTCCAGATCCTCCCCATCTCCCTAACATCCTAACTTCACTTATTCTTAAATGGTAGCAATCTTTTACACTCTCTGTTTCTCTTTCCTTTTCTATCCAACCCAAAATACAACAAAGCGAGAAATAATAAAAACTTGAAATATCCAAAGTAGAGGCAGCAAAGTGATTGTAAATATATATGCATATATATTTAATGGTTTATATATACACACATACAAATACATAAACCATATACACACATATAATGAAAGTAAAATGCAGAAATAAACCATGAAACAAAAATTTAGTCCATTGGGACTTGGAAAAATTTTTTATATCTGTGGCCTATATGGATGAGTCATTAATATAAAACCAGTGATATTTCTTTGTAACAAATAGAAACTTCCTAGTACAACACAATTATAAATTACTCCTTGGTAGAGGTTGTAGTTTATGTCTACTTTCCACTCCATAGCTGGCATCTTGCCTGGTTTAAGCCTGTACAGAAATTTGTGTCTGCCAAATATCTGCTGTGTGGTCCTGTGTGTGTCAGTCCTGTTGTGAATGAAAACTGTTATGCTTCGACTTCTATTATTGCTGTCTCTCACAATCTATCTGCATCCTCTTCCACATAGATATGTCACCATTTAAGGGGGAAGTTTGGTAAACATACCCCATTTATGACCTTTTCCTGCAAAATATTCACACTCTTCCCTTAGACCAGTTGAAAATTTCCATGTTATTTCTCATCTATTGCATGAGGTAGCACTCCTGATGCTATTAACTGATTTGTGAGTTAAACAGTATTTTAATAGGAATAATTTTATTTCGTTTTTCCTGATAGCATGAAAATAGAAGTATTTTTTATATAAACATAATCTATATAAACTACAGTGATTGGCTACTTTAGCAGTATTATGTATAGGTTCCATCTCATTGACTGCCCCTTAAAAGCAATAAAAATTGCTTGGTTACTTCTGCATTAATTCAATATTCCAGAAGATCACCTTGAATTTAGATCCCTGTCATATGTTACATAGTCATGTAACTAAATATTACTAAATATTGGTAGAGTTACCTTGTATTCCAGAGTCCATGAGTTCTGCATCCATGGTTCCTTGGCTAGGTTTACAATTTCAGCACAAATTCTCTACTGTCATGAAGTAAGTTTAAATTGTTTCCCAAGAATAACATAAACTATTTATAAGTGGTGTTGTGACACCAACTCACTAACAAGTAAAAAAGAGTTAAGATTTTGGAAATGATGATACTAGAGAAATTCGATGAAATCAAAAAGTTTATATTGAAGTTTATAGTGGTTACCAGCAGTGTTTATATGAATATTCCATAGAGATATGTAAGTGAATAAACAAAAACTTGAAAAATATAGGATAATCCTACTTCGTGGCATATACATGTCCAGTGAGATATACATTATCAATGGAAACAGAGATAGTAGATAATTCTTTCAAAATATATGATAGTCATTTAGAACAGTTGGACTGGTGCTGTACACAAACATTTTCTACCAGATAATACCAGTATGGAAGTTGTAAAGACCTATAAATAGTAAGTTTATTCTTATACATTTTGGCAATTAATAGGTTGATGGAGGATGGAAAACAATATCTCTTAAGGGATAAGGCCCCTAATAGGCTACCCAAGTCTTAGGACTTAGTTGCAAAGCCAGTCACTCACACTATATTAAGTGAACTCATTTTGTAGGAAACTGAGACAAATGACATCATAATACTGTAGCTCTTATTAAAATAAATTCTTAATTAGAGACATTTCTGACTATGGTAAGTAGATACTTGAACAGATCTATGGATAAATTAATTCATCATTAGGACTCATTTTATCAGTAGCTGAATGAAAGGAATAGGTTTTGTCCAAGTCTGTGACCATTCTAGTCTCAGGTTTTTGGACATTATAACAGTGTGGGATATTTGATCCAATGAAGTTAATCATATTTTTTAAAGGAATTTATAGTCCGAGAATGTTTTAGTCACTATGTCAGCACTGTGCCTGAAGACATCCTATGATATTCTGCTGTTGGGAATGTAGGATTAGAGAGTGAGAATATTGTTCCTCCTGAACTTTTCAAGTTGGATGTTTCTGTGCTCCTGGGTTTCACAGCAGCTCTGCACAAAATAAACACACACAGATTTATATTATGTAGAAAATGTTTGGCCAATGGCTCAGGCTTCTTGGTGGCTAGGTCTGCCTTAATTGTTATCCCATATGTATTTATCTATGCATTGCCACAAGGCTGGGGCTTACACTCAATCTGTCAAGTTACTCATTTGGCCACATGGTGTCTTTTGGGGTTAATTATCTGTAATCCTCTCATCAACCATTCTTCTGGTCTGTTATCACTACCTAAGCTTCCTTCATGGATGCTGGGCAATCAGTGTTTTTTTTTTTTTTACTTCTAGCAATAAAACAAACATATATACATAAGGAAACCCCCTTTCAAACTTTCATCCTATGTAGTTAGTTGGAGAGAAGTTTCTAAATGAATACAAGATGTATTTATGTCCTTTGGCAACACATTAAGGAGGATCTTCGAAAACCTTTCCTTATATTTGTGTTGGCAGGTATAACCATGATTTTAATATTGTCTGTGAGACTCTAAAGTGAGACTATAGCAAAATGGGCAGGCAATAATTAATTCAAAATCTCTGGCAACTGAGAGAAATATTTCTTATATCCCTTCATGCTATAAGAAGTCTCTAAGAATGTAATCATTTTGGAAATCATAAAAGGACCTTTGTTTTTCAAAAAGCAGTAAAAGGGAACATAATTTTTAAAGATTCAGAGATTTGGTAAAATTTAACAAAGTTGTAAGAACAAAGTTGTAAGAATTATATCTGTTAGAAATATTAAAATAAGATAATTTTGGGCCTCATAGCATGATTCATGGTTAGGAAAAACAGTAAGTTAAAGCTGAGATGATATAGTGATAGTCATAGAAGTGACAGTTATAGAAAATTAAGGGAGGATTAGGGAGCAGAAGGTGATGGTAGCTCTGGTGTGAAAGCATTACTAAAAGTTCTCTAGTACGTTATAGATTTGTAAAAGGAAATTACTTAATTAAATAATTTTGTTAAGTAAATAATTAAATAATAAAATAATAAATAATAAATAATAAATGGCTCACAATATAATAAGTTACAGTCTTTTAACAACTTGTGCTTTTTTTTTTTTTTTTTTTTTTTTTTTTTTTTTTTTTTTTTATTTTATTTTATTAGTTCTAGTTAGGGAACAAGCTTATTTCAAGTCCCTTCTCCCTCTCCCTCCCCTCACCCCCAAACTTTCTCCCCCACCCCCAGCCCATCCCCCCAACCCCATCCACCCACTACTCCCCAGGCAGGGTAGGGCCCTCAACGGGAGCTCAGCAAAGTCCACCAAGTCTTCCTATGCTGATCCTGGGCCCTTCCCCATGTGTCCAGGGCCAGAGTGTAACCCTTCATATGGGATGGGCTCTCAAAGTCCCTTCTTGCACCAGGGAAAAATACTAATCCACTACCAGAGGCTCCCTGGAGTGCAGAGGCCTCCTTATTGACATCTATGTTCTGGGGTCTGGATCAGTCTTGTACAGGCCTCCTGGACAGCATCTGAGGTCGATGTGCTCTCCCTTGTTCAGGCCAACAGTTCCTGTGGGTTTCTCCATCCTAATACAGACCCCTTCGTTCTTCATTCCTCCCTCTCTTCAACTAAATTCCCGATTTCGGCTCATTGTATATCTGTGGATGTCTGTCTCTGTTTCCATCAGCCTCTGGGTGAGGGCTCTAGGATGGCATAAAGAGAAGTCATCAATCTCATTTTAGGGGGAGGGTTTTTAGGTTATCCTCTCCACCATTGCCTGGATTGTCAGATCGTGTCATCCTTGTAGGTCTCTGGAGATCTCCCTGGTTCCTGATCCCTTCTCGGGCCTACAGTGGCTCCCTCTGATATCGTTTCTCTCATCTTGCTCTCTTTCCTCTATTCTTCCCCCAACTCAATGTTTCTGCCCCTCCATTTCCTCTCCTCTTCTCCTCTTCTCTTGCTCTTATTGTAGCAGCTCCTTCCCCCCCCACCCTCATGCCCCCAATTAGTTCGGGAGTTCATGCCATTTCCATTCCTGGGGACCATTTAACCCTTAGAGTCCTTCATGTTTCCTAGTTTCTTTGGTGAAGAGCATTATATACTGGTAGTCTTTTGTTCTATGTCTAAAATTCATATATCAGTGAGTACATACCTTGCTTGTCTTTTTGTGACTGGGTTACCTCACTCAGGATGGTTTCCTCTAGTTCCATCCATTTGCCTGCGAATTTCAAGATTCCATTGCTTTTTTCTGCTGAGTAGTACTCCATTGTATAAATGTACCACATTTTCTCAATCCATTCTTCAATAGAGGGGCATCTAGAGGGGCATCTAGGTTTCCAGGTTCTGGCTATTACAAACAATGCTGCTATGAACATGGTTGAACATATGTCCTTGTTGTAAGTACATGCCCTATTTGGGTATATACCCAAGAGAGGAATGGCTGGATCTTGAGGTACACTGATTCCCATTTTTCTGAGCAACCGCCATACTGATTTCCAGAGTGGTCTTACAAGATCGCACTCCCACCAGCAATGGAGGAGTGTTCCTTTTTCTCCACATCCTCTCCAGCATAGATTGTCATTGGTGTTTTTTATTTTAGCCATTCTGACAGGCGTGAGATGGTATCTCAGAGTTGTTTTGAGTTGCATTTCTCTGATGGCCAATGATTTTGAGCACTTTTTTAAGTGTCTTTCAGCCATTTCAGATTCCTCTGTTGAGAATTCCCTATTTAGTTCTGCACCCCACTTTTTAATTTCGTTGTTTGGTGTTTTGGTGGCTAGCTTCTTGAGCTCCTTATATATTTTGGAAATCAGTCCTCTGTCAGATGTGGGATCGGTGAAGATCTTTTCCCATTCTGTGGGTGGTCGTTTTATCCTACTGACTGTTTCCTTTGCCTTGCAGAAGCTTCTCAGTTTCAGGAGGTCCCATTTATTAATTGCAGACCTCAATGTCTGTGCTTCTGGCGTAATGTTCAGGAAGTGGTCTCCTGTGCCAATTTGTTCAAGGGTAGTTCCCACTTTCTCTTCTAGAAGATTCAGTGTGGTTGGATTTATGCTGAGATCTTTGATCCATTTGCACTTAAGTTTTGTGCATGGTGACAGGTATGGATCTATCTGTAATTTTCTGCATGTCCGAATCCAATTGTACCAGCACCATTTGTTGAAGATGCTGTCTTTTTTCCATTGTATAGATTTAGCACCTTTGTCAAAAATAAGGTATCCATAGGTGCGTGGGTCGATATCAGGGTTTTCAATTCGATTCCATTGGTCTATCAGTCTATTTTTGTGCCAATACCAAGCTGTTTTCAGAACTATGGCTCTATAGTAGAGCTTGAAGTCGGGGATGGTGATGCCTCCAGAAGATCCTTTATTGTAAAGAGTTGTTTTGGCTATCCTGGGCTTTTTATTTTTCCATATAAAGTTGAGTATTGTTCTTTCAATGTCTGTGAAAAACTGTGTTGGGATTTTGATGGGGATTGCATTGAATCTGTAGATTGCTTTTGGCAGGATTGCCATTTTTACTATGTTAATTCTACCTATCCATGAGCATGGGAGATCTTTCCATTTTCTGGTATCTTCTTTAATTTCTTTCTTTAAAGTCTCAAAGTTCTTATTGTACAGGTCTTTCACTTTTTTGGTTAGTGTTACCCCCAGGTATTTTATGTTGCTTGTGGATATTGTGAAAGGTGATGTTTCCCTGATTTCTTTCTCATTGGATTTATCATCTGTGTATAGTAGGGCTACTGATTTTTTTGAGTTAATTTTGTATCCTGCTACCTTGCTGAAGGTGTTTATCAGCTGTAGGAGTTCCCTGGTAGAGTTTTTCGGGTCACTAATGTAGACTATCATGTCATCTGCAAATAGTGAAAGTTTTACTTCATCCTTTCCAATTTGTATCCCTTTGATCCCCTTTTCTTGTCTTATTGCTATAGCCAGAGCTTCAAGTACAATATTGAAGAGATATGGAGAGAGTGGACAGCCTTGTCTTGTTCCTGATTTTAGAGGAAACGCTTTGAGTTTCTCTCCATTTACTTTGATGTTGGCTATTGGTTTGGTATATATTGCCTTGATCATGTTTAGATATGTTCCTGTTATTCCTGTTCTCTCCAAGATCTTTATCATGAAGGGATGTTGGATTTTGTCAAAGGCTTTTTCAGCATCTAGTGAGATGATCATGTGGTTTTTCTTTTTCAGTTTGTTTATATAGTGGATTACATTGATGGATTTTCGTATGTTGAACCATCCTTGCATCCCTGGGATAAAGCCTACTTGATCATGGTGGATGATTTTTCTGATATGTTCTTGTATTCGGTTGGCCAATATTTTATTGAGTATTTTAGCATCGATGTTCATGAGGGATATCGGTCTGTAGTTCTCTTTCTTAGTCATATCTTTGTGAGGCTTGGGTATCAAAGTGATTGTAGCCTCATAGAAAGAGTTTGGCAATATCCCATCTGCTTCTATTGTGTGGAACAGTTTGAGGAGTACTGGAATTAGCTCTTGTTTGAATTTCTGGTAGAATTCTGCAGTGAAGCCATCTGGCCCTGGGCTTTTTTTGGTTGGGAGGCTTTTGATTACTGCTTCTATCTCATTAGGGGTTATAGTTCGATTTAAACTGTCTTATCTGATCTTGATTTAATTTTGGTAAGTGATATTTATCCAGAAAGTTGTCCATTTCCTTTAGGTTTTCCAATTTTGTGGAATACAGGTTTTCAAAGTATGACCTAAAGATTCTCTGGATTTCCTCAGTGTCCGTTGTTATGTCTCCCTTTTCATTTCTGATTTTGTTAATTAGCATGCTCTCTCTCTGCCTTTTGGTTAGTTTGGCTAGAGGCTTGTCTATCTTGTTGATCTTCTCAAAGAACCAACTCTTTGTTTCATTGATTCTTTGTACTGTTTTCCTAGTTTCTACTTTGTTGATTTCGGCTCTCAGGTTGATTATTTCCTGGCGTCTACTCCTCCTTGGTGAGTTTGCTTCCTCTTGCTCTAAAGCTTTCAGTTGTTCTGTCAATTCTCTAATGTGACTTTCCTCCAGTTTCTTCATGTGAGCACTTAGTGCTATGAACTTCCCTCTTAGCACTGCTTTCAGGGTGTCCCATAAGTTCGGGTATGTTGTGTCTACATTCTCATTAAATTCTAGAAAGTCTTTGATTTCTTTTTTTATTTCTTCCTCAACCAAGGAATGGTGCAATTGGGAGTTATTCATTTTCCACGTAAATGTAGGTTTTCTGCAATTCGTATTGCTGTTGAATTCTAGCTTTAATGCATGGTGGTCTGATAAGATACAGGGGGTTATTTCAATACTTTTGTACCTGTGGAGGTTTGCTTTGCTGCCAACTATGTGGTCAATTTTTGAGAAGGTTCCATGTGGCGCTGAGAAGAAGGTATATTCTTTTGTGTTTGGATGGAATGTTCTATAGATATCTGTTAAACCCAGTTGTGTCATAACTTCTTTCAGATCCTTTGTTTCTTTGTTAAGTTTCTGTCTAGTAGTTCTGTCCAGTGGTATAAGGGGGGTGTTGAAGTCTCCTACTATAAGTGTGTGTGGTTTTATGTGTGGTTTGAGCTTTAGTAATGTTTCTTTTACAAAAGTGGATGCTTTTGTATTAGGGGCATAGATGTTCAGGATTGAGACTTCGTCTTGATGGACTTTTCCTGTGATGAGTATGAAATGCCCTTCTTTATCTCTTTTGATTGCTTTCAGTTTAAAGTCTAATTTGTTAGATATTAATATTGCTACCCCAGCTTGTTTCTTGAGCCCATTTGATTGGAAAATCTTTTCCCATCCTTTTACTCTGAGGTATCGCCTGTCTTTGAATTTGAGGTGTGTTTCTTGTAAACAGCAGAAGGATGGATTCTGTCTTCGTATCCATTCTGTTAGCCTGTATCTTTTTATGGGTAAGTTAAGACCATTGACATTCAGGGATATTAACGTCCATTGTTCATTGGTTCTTCTTGTTTTGGATTTATTGTTGGTGGTATCATTGCGTGTGGATTTTGCCCTTCTGTTTCTTTTTGTGTTTGGTGAAATTCGATTAACTACTGACAGTGTTTTTGTGAGTGTAGTTATGTTCGTTGGGTTGGAGTTTTCCTTCCAGAGCCTTCTGTAGTGCTGGATTTGTTGATATGTATTGTTTAAATCTGTTTTTGTCGTGGAATATCTTGTTTTCTCCATCTATAGTGATTGAAAGTTTTGCTGGGTACAGTAGTCTGGGTTGACATCCATGCTCCCTTAGTGCTTGTAGGGTATCTATCCAAGACCTTCTGGCTTTCAGAGTTTCCATTGAGAAGTCGGGTGTGATTCTGATTGGTTTGCCTTTATATGTTACTTGGCCTTTTTCCTTTGCTGCTCTTAATATTTTCTCTTTATTCTGTAGATTTGGTGTTTTGATTATTATGTGTCGGGGCGACTTCTTTTTGTGGTCCAGTCTGTTTGGTGTCCTGTAAGCTTCTTGTACTTTCATAGGCATATCCTTCTGTAGGTTGGGGAAGTTTTCTTCTATGATTTTGTTGAATATGTTTTCTGTACCTTTGAGCAGTATTTCTTCACCTTCTTCTACACCTATTATTCTTAGGTTTGGCCTTTTTACGGTGTCCCATATTTCCTGGATATTTTGTGTTAGGGTTTTGTTGGACTTGAGGTTCTCTTTGGTGGATGAATGTATATCCTCTAGCGAGTCTTCAGTGGCTGAGATTCTCTCTTCCATCTCTTGAATCCTGTTGGATACACTTACATCTTTAGTTCCTGATCGTTTATCCAACCTTTCCATTTCCAACATGGTCTCATTCTGTGTTTTCTTTATTGTGTGTATTTCAGCTTTCATGTTTTGAACTATTTCAAGAGCTTCCTTCACTTGCTTGGATGTTTTTTCTTGGCTTTCTTTGGATTCTTTAAGAGATTTATTTATTTCTTGAATTTTTTGGTTTGTCTTTTCCTCCAATTCATTTAATTTTTTGTTTGTTTTCTCTTCTATTTCTTTAAGGGATTTTCTTGTTTCCTCTTTAAAGGTCTCTATCAACTTGCTGAGATAATTTTTGAGGTCCATCTCATCTTCATGCTCTGTGTTGGGCTTTTCACCTCTTGCCGGAGTGGAGTCCCTAGGTTCTGGTGGTGTCATGTTGGTCTTTGTGTTGTTGAGTGAAATCTTATTCTGTCTTCTCCCCATATCCTTTTAGTGGGTGCGGGTGGGTTCTCTCTATCTCCTCTTGTGGCCCAGTGGTGTGTGGGGGCTAGGAATTCGATGTCCACAACTCTAGATGATCTCGAAGCTCCTGGTGGTCTCCTCGCTAGTTCCTAGTTTCTTGGTCGTTCGGCGGAATGGAAGAGTGGGGTGCTACCAGATTTGGGGCACAGGGAGCTCCCGGCAGGCTCAGGCGGGGGTGGTGGGATGGGGGTGGTGGGGTGTTCTGGTCTGGGGTCGGGAGCGGGCAGGGGCTCACTCACCTAGTTCCAGGTCAGTCTGCGGCGGCGGAATGTAAGAATGGGGTGCTAGCGGATTGGTGGGGCAGGTGGCTCCTCCCTCTCTGGGCGTGTCTGGCCCAAGCCGGCAGGCTCAGGCGGGGGTGGTGGGATGGGGGTGGTGGGGTGTTCTGGTCTGGGGTCGGGAGCGGGCAGGGGCTCACTCACCTAGTTCCAGGTCAGTCTGCGGCGGCGGAATGTAAGAATGGGGTGCTAGCGGATTGGTGGGGCAGGTGGCTCCTCCCTCTCTGGGCGTGTCTGGCCCAAGCCGGCAGGCTCAGGCGGGGGTGGTGGGATGGGGGTGGTGGGGTGTTCTGGTCTGGGGTCGGGAGCGGGCAGGGGCTCACTCACCTAGTTCCAGGTCAGTCTGCGGCGGCGGAATGTAAGAATGGAGTGCTAGCAGATTGGAGGGGCAGGGGGCTCCTCCCTCTCTGGGCGTGTCTGGCCCAAGCCGGCAGGCTCAGGAGGGGGTGGTGGGATGGGGGTGGTGGGGTGTTCTGGTCTGGGGTCGGGAGCGGGCAGGGCCTCACTCACCTAGTTCCAGGTCAGTCTGCGGCGGCGGAATGTAAGAATGGAGTGCTAGCAGATTGGAGGGGCAGGGGGCTCCTCCCTCTCTGGGCGTGTCTGGCCCAAGCCGGCAGGCTCAGGAGGGGGTGGTGGGATGGGGGTGGTGGGGTGTTCTGGTCTGGGGTCGGGAGCGGGCAGGGCCTCACTCACCTAGTTCCAGGTCAGTCTGCGGCGGCGGAATGTAAGAATGGGGTGCTAGCGGATTGGTGGGGCAGGTGGCTCCTCCCTCTCTGGGCGTGTCTGGCCCAAGCCGGCAGGCTCAGGCGGGGGTGGTGGGATGGGGGTGGTGGGGTGTTCTGGTCTGGGGTCGGGAGCGGGCAGGGGCTCACTCACCTAGTTCCAGGTCAGTCTGCGGCGGCTACAACTTGTGCTTTAATGACTCTGCTGTGAAATGCTAATTGACCATGATGCTGTCTGTATTGAAAAGTTATTTTCAAAGCATACAATTGCAAATCACTCTCTGATATCTGAATGAGGTTAGTACTTGAATTTAACTTGATTTTCAATCTCAATAACTGAAAGATTCGCATAGAAGCTAAATACTTAAAAAGCATCACAGTGAGCAATTCCTATTTTCTGGAATTCTGTTGCAATAAATCTCTAGTAAGAATACTATTGTCAGAGAGAAGCAAGTGAAAAATATGTTCTTAGTACATTCCATTGTTTTCTAATTTTATAAGAAATATAAATGAAAAAATTTAAAAAAGAGGGTTTGTTTATAGATCAGGGTATTATTTTTATGACTTCACAAAGGCTAAGGTTTCTTTTGGAACTTTAATACATTTGCTCATAAACTGTAAGGGAGCAATTCATAATCTAGTACACTTTCATGTGGCATTTACTTTTCATTTCATAACTCTTCCATTATTTGGATAAGTTGCACTATTTTAGTATTTTAAATAACATTCAACAGTTACCGACACACATGCACACACACACACACACACTCACACACACATATGCAGCTATAATATGAAATTTCCATGTATATTAAATTTTCATTTAAAGTTTACATCATACTATATCATATTTATTCCAGATTTGTTCTTATACATATGGATTGTAGTTCAATAAAGTATCTCACTGTGCTGCTCAAACTCCTCACTGTATCCATTTTATCTCCTAGCATTGGGGTATTTCACATTGCAGGTTCATGGGCATCAAACACAAATGCAAATAAACTTATTTTTTATTTTATTTTTGAGGTTTAATTGTTTATGTACAAGAGTACACAGAAAACTCCATATTATGTAAAATTATGCTCATATGTAATTCTCTTTCCAACTGAATTTTTGGTATTGAATAGCCCATTATGGGTCATGTGTCTATTGATAATGATTCCTTCTCTTTGCATCTGTCATTTGCCAGTAAATTTCCATCTGTGTGTGGGATAAAGTGAAAGTTTCTCTTTCATGCTGACTCAACAACTTTTGATGTCAATATGCTAATCTTTTAGTTATATATGCCTTTGAGAATTTATGTTGCTAACTATAATTCTATATGGAAGATACATTTCTCAGAGTAGATTTCATTTTTGTTTGGACCTTATAATATGTTTGAATAATTTCTGCAATGTTACCACAGTTTTGGAAAAATGGTGAGTTTTCTTTAATGTAAGTTGGAGATGTATATAACCCTGTCAGTATTTCTTCAAGGTGTGAGCATTTTGGAATCTTTGTAAGAGTCTCCATGTGATTCCAGATGAAGGCATTGTATGGGTGACAGCTACATCCATTGGTCATGAGTCTACATATTTACAAGACATTTATAAATTCTGGAGTTTCAGGAAAACTAGAAATCAAAGTTTAGCTTTAAAGATCCATCTTATTTTTGTGATTGGGTTACCTTTTTCAAAGTGGTTTCTTCTATCCATTTGCCTGCGAATTTCAAGATTCCATTGTTTTTTGTTTCTTTTTTTTTCACTTAGAAGTACTCCATTGTGTGAATGTACCACACATTCTCTATGCATTCTTTTTTCCAACTATTTTTATTTGAATTAGAAACAGGATGTTTTACATGAAAATCCCAGGTCTATTCTCCCACCCGGCCTCCACTACCCCCCCAAATAAAACCTTATCTGTCACATATCTTTTCTTCTCCCCCTGGAGGGTGAGGCCTTCCATATGGTGTCATAAGTGTCTTTCCTATCCTTTTGGATATGGCCAAGGCCCAGCCCCGTGTGTCTTGGCTCACTGAGTATTTCTCTAGATGGAATGGGCTCGCAAAGTCAACACCTATGCTAGGGAAAAACACTGGGCTTCTACATGAGGTCCCATAGATTTTGAAGTTTCCTCACAGAAACCCATGTTCCTGGGGTCTGGATCAGTCCCATGATGGTATTCCAGCTATCATTCTGGGGAGCAAGAGTTCCTGGATGTTCAGTTCAGCTGTTTCTGTGGGTTTCACCAGCCTGGTCAGGACCTCTGTGCTCTTCACTAGTCCTTTTCTGCATCTGGGTTCCAGTTCAGATTGGTGATTAGTTATGGGTTTCTGCTTCTACTTCCACCAGCTGCTGGATGAAGGCATATAAGTCAGTCATCAATCTCATAATCAGGGGAGGGCATTTAAGGTAGCCTCTCTTCCATTGCTGAGATAGTTAGCTGGTGTCATATTTGTAGATCTCTAGATATTTCCCTAGTGCCTGATTTCTCTGTAAACCAAAAATGTCTCACTCTATTATGATTTCTCCATTCTTATTATCGTGCATTCTTCCCCTGACTCATACTTTCTGCTCCCTCATGTCCTCTGAATCCCTCTTCTTCTCCCCTTCTCATTCTCCTAGCTCCCTCCCCTCACTTCCCGTGCACCCAATTTGCTCAGCAGATCTTGAACCTCTCCCCTTCTCCAGGGGAACATGTATGTCTCTCCTAGGGAACTCCTTATTAGCTTCTTTGGTCGTGTGGATTGTAGGCTGGTAATCCTTACTCTATGTCTAAAATTGCATATGAGTGAGTACATATCATGTTTGTCTTTTTGTGATTGGGTGACCTTGCTCAGAATGGTTTCTTCTAGATCCATCCATTTTCCTGCAAATTTCAAGATTCCATTTTTCCCCCGCTGTGTAGTACTCCATTGTGTAAATTAACCACATTGTCTCTATCCATTCTTCGGTTGAGGGGCATCTAGGCTGCTTCCAGTTTCTGGCTATTACAAATAGTACTGCTATGAACATCATTGAACATGTCCTTGTTGTATGAATGTGCTTCTTTTGAGTATATGCCTAAGAGTGGAATTGCTGGATCTTGTGGTAGACTGATTTCCATTTTTTGAGGAGTCGCCATACCGATTTCCAAAGTGGCTGTACAAGTTGTCACTCCCACCATTAGTGGAAAAGTGTTCCCCTTTCTCCACATCCTCTCCAACATGAACTGTCATTGGTGTTTTTGATTTTGGCCATTCTGAAAGGAGTAAGATGGTATCTCAGAGTTGTTTTGATTTGCATTTCCCTGATGGCTAAGGATGTTGAACACTTTCTTGTGTGTCTTTCAGCCATTTTAGATTCCTATATTGAGAATTGTCTATTTAGTTCTGTACCCCACTTTTTAATTGGGTTGTTTGGTATTTGGGGGAATAGCATCTTGATTCTCTATTCATTCTTCAGTTGAGGGGATTCTGGGGTACTTCCAGGTTCTGGGTATTGCAAGTAGTGCTGCTATGAACATCCTTGAACAAATGTCTGTGTTGTATGAATGTGCTTATTTCAGGTATATGCCTAAGAGTGGCTTGCTGGATCTTGTGGCATTCTGATTCCCATTTTCCCGAGGAATTCGCATTATGATTTCCAAAGTGGCTGTACCAGTTGGCACTCCTACCTGTAGTGGAGGAGTGTTTCCATTTCTCTACATCCTTTCCAGCATAAACTGACATTGGTGTTTTTGATTTTAGCCATTCTGCTAAAATGATGTAAGATGATATCTTAGTGGTGTCTTGATTTGCATTTCCATGATGACTAAGGATGATGAAAACTTCCTTAAGTGTCATTCAGTCACTTTAGATCCTGTATTGAGAATCTCTATTTAGTTCTGTACCCCACTTTTTAATTGGATTGTTTGGTGCTTGTTCTTTCTGCAGAATTTTTATTTGATTAGAAACAAGATTGTTAGCCGGCCATTGGTGGCTCAAGCCTTTAATCTGAGCACTCGGGAGGCAGAGGATAGCTGGATCTCTGTGAGTTCGAGACCAGCCTGGTCTAAAAGAGCTAGTTCCAGGACAGCCTCCAAAGCCACAGAGAAACCCTGTCTTGAAAAAAACAAGAGAAAGAACCTAGATTGTTTAACATGTCAGTCCCAGTTCCCTCTGCCTCCCCTCCTCCCCTGTACCCCCTCTATGTGGAATGGGCTCCCAAAATCCACACCTATGCTAGGGATAAATACTGAACTATTACAGGAGGTCCCATAGACTTCTGAGGTCTCATCACTGAAACTCACGTTCCTGGGGTCTGGATCATTCCCATGCTTGTATCCCAGCTAACAGTCTGGTGGTCAAGAGCTCCCAGTTCAGGTCAGCTGTTACTGTTGGTTTCACCAGTCTGGTCTGGACTACTTGGCTCTTTACTGGTCCTTCTCTGCAACTGGATTCCAGTTCAGTTCAGTGATTAGTTGTAGGTGTATGCTTCTACTTCCTCCAGCTATTAGATGAAGGCTATAGGATGGCATATATGTCAGTCATAAATCTCATTAACGGGGGAGGGCATTTAATGTAGCCTTTGCTGTGTTGCTTAGAATGTTAGTTGGTGTCATCTTAGTATATTTCCAGACATTTTCCTATTGCCTGATTTCTCTAGAAACCTAAATTGTCTCCCTTTATTATGGTATCTCCTTTCCTGTTTTCTTCTCTTCTTCCCAGGACTCAACTTTTCTGATACTCATGTCCTTCTCGCCCCTTCTCTTCTCTCTCATTCTCCTGGCTCCCTCCTCCCTCCTACGGTGCACCCAATTTGCTCAGGAGATATTGTCCCTTTCCCCTTTTCCAGGGAACCATGTATGTCTTCTTAGTGACCTCCTCATTTATTAGTTTCTCTGGCAGTGTGGATTGTAGGCTGGTAATCCTTTATGCTATGTCTAACATCCAGATATGAGTGAGTACATACAATGTTTGTCTTTTTGTGATTATGTTACCTCGCTCAGAATGGTTTCTTCTATTCCATCCATCTGCCTACAAATTTCAAAATTCCATTCTGACAGGAGTAAGATGGTATCTCAGAGTTATTTGATTTGCATTTCCCTGATGTCCAAGCATGTTGAACACTTTCATAAGTGTCTTTCAGCCATTTTATATTCCTCTATTGAGAAGTGTCTATTTAGTTCTCTACCTCACATTTTAATTGGATTGTTAGGTGTTTTGGAGACTAGCTTGTTGTGTTCTGTGTATATTTTGGATATTATCCCTCTGTCAGATGTGGTGTTGGTAAATATTTTTCCCAGTATGTGGGTTGCCATTCTGTCTTGTTGACTTTGTCCTTTGCCTTATAGAAGTTTCTCAGTTTATTTGGTATTTTGTAAACTAGCATGTTGAGTTCTTTGTAAATTGGTAATCAGTCCTCTGTTGGAGATGGGGTTGGTGAATATCTTTTCCCTTTCCCTGGGCTGAAGTTTTGTCTTTATATGTATTCATTCATATATGGATTTTACACATACAGCAAAGGATTATGAGCCTACCATCCACACCACCAGAGAAGCTATGAAACAAGGAAGACTCTAAGAGAAAAATGCATGGTCCCCTGGAGAAGGGGAAAGGGACAAGGGATGCTCTTGGTTCCCAGACTGATTACTAGGATACCAGCATGGAAATGATCCAGACCCCATGAATGTGAGTGTAAGTGAGGAGGCATGGGAAATCTATGGGGCCTCTTGTAATTTATCAGTACTTATCCACAGTATAGGAATGGAGTTTGGGAGCCCATTTCACACAGAGGGATACTCCTTCAGCCTAGACACACAGCAGAGGTCCTAGTCCCTATTTAAAAGGGTATGACAGACTTGGTAGACACCCTATCAAAGGCCTCACCCTTCCTGGGGAGCAGGAATGGTTTGTGATTGGTAGAGTGTTAGTTGGAGTCACAGGAGGAGAGGAAGGAGAGGAACCGGAATTGACATGTAAAACAAACTTGTGGTTGAGAGTTTAATTTAAATACCCTTCTCTGATTTTGAGACTGATAACTACCTTATATGCCATTCTAGATCCTGCATTCTGTAGCTGATGGAAGCAGAGGCAGACACTCACAGCTAAACACTGAGTTGAAACCTGGAATCCAGTTGAAGAGAGAGGAGTGCTGAGCAAATTTCACAGAACAAGAATGGAGAAACCACAGGGGACAGCTGACCAGAACAAGTGGATTCTCATGGATCCCAGACAGATAGCTGGGAAACCAGCAAAGAACTACTCAAGACCCCCTGAATAAGAATATTAGGTTTTAGGTCAGGGCAATCTAAGGGGCCTCTGCTAGTTGATCAGTATTTATCTCTATAGGAGTAGTCATTTGGTTTCCTCTCCACATGGAAGGATACTCTCTCAACATAGACACATAGGGGAGCTTCTAGGCCCTGCTCAAAATGATATGACAGACTTTGAAATTCCCCAGTGCAAGGCCCCACCCTACATGGTGAGCAGAAATTGGTTGAGATGGCATTTAAGGGGCAGGGGAGGAGAGGAAATAGAGGAAACTTGGATTGACATGAAAAAGTAGATTGTTTCTAATAAAAATAAATAAATAAAATAACCTCCTTCATAACATACCTTGTACACTAAAATTTATGCTTAGGGGATCCACAGGGATGACCCAAAATAAGAATTCAAGCAATGGTGGAAAAATGCCATCGGTGTCCTTGCCCTATTTGTATGTACCTTGGCTACCATTCCTAGAGCCTTCATCCAGTAGCTGTTTGAAGCAGAAACAGACACCCACAGCTGAACACTGAACCATTTCCTTGGAATCCAAATGTGGAAAGGGAGCAGGGATGAGCAAAAAAGCCAAGGTTCTGCTTCAGAAACAGTTGACCTGACCTACTGAGAGCATGGAGACCCTAGTCATAAAGCTGCGGAAGCAGCATTGGACTGAACCAAGCCCTCTGAATGTGGGTGCCAGCTAGGAGGCCAAGAAAGTCTATGTGACCTCTAACAGAGGAGCCAGTCTTTAACCCTAGAGCACAAATGAACTTTGGGAGCCCATTCCCTATGGAGGAATACTATTGCAGGCCAGATACAGCACGGAGGACCTAGGACCTCCCCCAAATTATATGACAGACTTTGAAGTCCCTGGTGGAAGGACTCACTATCCCTGGAGAGGAGTTTGGGGATGGGTTTGGGGAAATTTGGGGGAAAATGTGAGGATGGGAGGGCGAGAGGATGAGGGGATGGGCATGTAAATATGAGTAATAATTAAAGAATTTAAATAAAAAAAACAAAAATCTTCCATCATAAAATACCTCGTTATCTAAAATTATGCTCATTATTACAATTATTATATTATGTAATTCCATTAATATTTTATGAATAATTATTAATGCTTCTCATATATTTATTACAGCTATTCATAAACATTGTAGTAAATTTTCTTATAATTTAAAGATTTAGAGATTTAATGGCATTTATTTTGATTTATCTACATAGATAAGGATAAGTGGAAACTTGTGAGAAAAATGATATTCTAATAAAATAATATCTTTGAATAGGAAAAATTGAATAACATCAAATATTACTTTATGACAAGGATAATTTGTCAGTGTGGAAAAATTAATGTCTAATGCATGCATACATTTTTGTGATGAACTAAATAAAGTCATATAAATAAAATAAAATTATTGCCAATATATATTATGAATTTATTGTTGTAAATAAATTAGTGTACATTATTGCTTATTCTTCAGGACACTGCTGGATACAGCTTGCAAATTTTTTCCATCAGAGTGGGCCTTGAAAGCAACATTACCATATTTTATTTAAGGATCTCTTTCACTCATGTATATATATTATGGACAAAAGTTAAATTTCAAGCATTTAACATGGTACTTGAGAAGCAGAAATGATACATGAAGAAATATTAACAGCAAGCAGCAATTGGCAATCAAAACACTCAGTGCAGGGAAAAACAGACCCATTTTTGTAACAAGTCTGCATGTAGGTACAACCAGCTGGTAACAACCTACTTTGCACAAGTTGGTTGATTTCTTTGAAAACTGGAGTCAATGCCATGGTACCTAATATTTTTTTTTGCATCCAATTTCCATTGAAATGCTTCAGCTGCCTTAAATATTCAGATGGTAGAGAGAAATGAGTTAGCAGCCCTGATGGAGTTCTCCAATGCAACTACATGATTTGCCTCCTTTGCTTGAATAGAGGTCACTCTCCTTTTTGGCTCTTGTTCTTTGCTCAATTTAAATACACACAGTCCTTCAATTGGGGGCAAGTAGTGTTAATATAAGCATCACCAGTGCAGGAATTTACCAGTCAGGCTCTGGCTATATTCCACGACTCAGTAGATACTCGGTATAGTCAGAGGCTGAATGAACACATACCCAGAAAAGGCAGAGTGCTCCTGACGTCTTCAAGAGCCAGAGCCTGTGGGAATCAGCCAATGCAGGTCTAGGCCCTGCTCCAAATGACATGACACAGTTTAAAGATCCCCATGCAAGGCCTCACCCTCCCTGGGGAACAGAATGGAGTCGGGATAGGTGTTGGCAAGGCAGGAGATAAGGGGAGGGAGAGGGAATTGTGAATGATATGTAAAAGGAGCTTGTTACAAATAAATATTTAAAAATAAAAAATTAAATAACCTCAGTCATAAAATACCATGTAATCTAAAATGTATGCTCCTTATTACAAGTATTATATTATGGGATTCCCTTAATATTTTATTATTAATTATTAATGGTTCTAATACTTTTATTATAGCTATTCATTTAAATTGTAGTTAAGTTTATTATAACTTAAAGATTTAGAGATTTTAATGGCTTTTTTTGATTTAACTTTGATTTTTTGATTACACAGATAAGGATAAGTGCAAACTAGTGTAAAAATTATATTTTAATGAAATAATATTTTTGAATGGGAAAATATAAATACTATTCAAATATTAATGTACCTGAAGTATAATTTGGTTCTGTGAAAAAAATAAGGTCAAATGCATGCAGACAGTTTGTGATGATTTATAAATAAAGTCATGTAAATAAAACTACGGGAAAGGATATATTATGAATATTTCTTTCCAAAAGAAATAGTGCAAATCATTGCTTAATCATCAGGACACTGTTGGATAAAGCATGCAATTTTTTCCCGTCAGAGCAGGGCTTGAAAGTAATATTTCCATATAATATTTCAGTACCTTTTTCAGTTACGTGTGTATATATAATATGGACAAAAGCTAAATTTCAAGCATTTAACATGGTTCTTTGAAAGATGAAATGATATATCAGGAAATATTAGCAGCAAGCAGCAATTATCAGCCCACTCAAAATACTCAGTGCAGGGAAAAAGAGAACCATTTTGTAGCTAATCTGGATGTAGGTACAAGCAGCTGGATATATGATAAAAACCAAATTTGAACATGTTTGTTCACTCCTATGACTACTTGAGTCAAGCCAATGTAACTAATATATTTTCCCTGAATTGTTTTTCTGATGAGATGCTTCAGCTCCTGTACACAATTATGTGTGACAGAGAAATGAGTCAGCAGCCCTGATGGAGGTCTCCAAGGCAACTACATGATTTGCCTTCATTGTTTGAAATGAGAACACTCTTCTTATTGGCTCTTGTTCTTTGTTCAATTTGAATACACACAGTCCTTCAATCAGGGGCCAGGGGTATTAATAAAAGCATCACCAATGCAGGGACTTACCAGTCAGTCTCTGGCTATATTCCAGGACTCAGTGGATCCTGGATATAGTCAGAGGCTGACTGTACAAAGACACAGACAAACAAGCCTGCTCCTGGCATTTACAGGGGACAGAGACTGTGGGAACCAGCAAATGCAGGGATTGTTTGGTTCCCAGCCCAGAAGGACTTGCGCTGAAAATTTGCACTTATAAAGTAAGCATTTCATTTCAAGCAATTATGTACATATATTGGAGAAAAGATAAAATTGAAGCACTTAGCAATGTTCTTAGGGAAACTGCCTGGGCATATCAGAAAATGGCAGCCACAGTGCTTCTCTTGGCAGCCCAGATTCACAATCAGGCAGAATCAACGTGTTTCATGTTGATAGCAAGGATGTAGCCCCAAGCAACTTGATTCAGGAGCACTCCCACCTGCCTCCAGTTCCTATTTTTTTTCTTTTTGATAATTGGAGTTTTGTTCTTTGAAAATTATGATTTTTCATGTCATGGTTTCAGTTTGGCTGCTTTTTTGGCTGCACACATTTAGTTTCGAGGGAGAAATGAATCAGTAGTTCTGATGCAGATCTCCAATAGAAGATCAGGATTTGCCCCCAGTGCTGGCATTGAGAACCTGGGTATAAACAGAGCCCGACTGTACACAAAAACTTCAAGGCAGACTGCTCCTGATATCCACAGGAGTCAGAGCCTGAGGGAAGCAGCAATGGCAGGTATTTTTTTGTTGTTGTTGTTTCCCAGCCTAGGAGGGATTTCAGTGAAAATTTCCACTGAAGATGCAAGCATGTTATTTCAGACACTCATTACATATAAAGGAGAAAAATAAAATTCAAGCATTTTACATTACATTTGGGTATCTCACAAAGCTTATCTAAAAATGTCAGCAACGGGCAAGCTAGAAACACAGTCAACTATCTCCAGGGAGAAACAGAGCTTTCATGTAGATAGCAATACTGCTGGATGAAACAGCAGATATATGATCAGCCATTGCATGTCACAGGTTGCTTTCTTTGCTTTTGAAAACTGGCATCAGAAGAAGGGTAAATTTCACTATTCCTCTTTTATCTACTTTCAGTTTCACTGCTTTTCCTTCAGCTCATTTCTAGGTGGGAGGAATAAATGAATCAGAAGCTCTGAATCAGATCTCCAAGGGAACCATGGGAGTTGCCTCCAGTGCAGGAAATGAGATCAATCTTCTCATTGTTTCCTAATTGATGCTGCATTTGAATGCACACAATCTTTCAATCAGGGGTAGGGAGTGCTTATAAAAGTGACAGGCCTCTTCCTTCTAAGCTGTCAGGCTCTGACCATACTCCAGGAAACAGTAGCTCCTAGGTATGGCCAGAGCCACCTGTATACTGACCCAGAGAAGGCAGCCTGCTCCTGACATCTATAGGAGTCAGTTCCAGTGGGAATCAGAAAAGGCAGTGATTATTTGATTTCCAGCATTATAGCTCCCACTCACAGATCCTGTGTCCTCTGCAGGAAACAGCATCCCTCTTCTTTTTAAGATATTATGTCTCTGTCTCAGTTTTGAACTGTCATAACATATGAAAGGCAGATAATCCAGTTTAGATATCAGTGTGATAAATTCACTAGGGGAGTCAGGATCCTTTCTCTCCTCTGGAAGATCCACTGTGGGAAAATTATTCTAAATTTCCTGATAAAGAAATAATGCTTGGAATATTTAGGCTCATTTGAACACAAACACTTCATTGATGGCAGATAAGGTTTCAGGTAATGAAGGGCTCTATTCAAT
>NW_023276952.1:0-51255 GCF_003668045.3 Cricetulus griseus | reverse complement strand
GTTAAGCTTCTTGTACTTTCATAGGCATATCTTTCTGTAGGTTGGGGAAGTTTTCTTCTATGATTTTGTTGAATATGTTTTCTGTACCTTTGAGCAGTGTTTCTTCCCCTTCTTCTTAGCTTTGGTCTTTTCACGGTGTCCCATATTTCCTGGATATTTTGTGTTAGGGATTTGTTGGTCTTGAGGTTTTCTTTGGTTGATGAATGTATATCCTCTAGCGAGTCTTCAATAGCTGAGATTCTCTCTTCTGTCTCTTGAATTCTATTAGTTATACTCACATCTTTAGATCCTGCTCGTTTATCCAACCTTTCCATTTCCAGCATCGCTTCATTCTGTGTTTTCTTTAATGTGTCTAATTCAGCTTTCATGTTTTGAACTGTTTCAAGAGCTTCCTTCACTTGTTTGGTTGTTTTACCTTGGGTTTCTTTAGCTTCTTTAAGAGATTTGTTTATTTCTTGAATATTTTGGTTTGTCTTTTCCTCCATGTTAGTCGTGTAATTTTTTGCTTGCTTTTTCTTTTATTTCTTTAAGGGATTTTCTTGTTTCCTCTTTAAAGGTCTCTATTGTCTTGCCGAGATAATTTTTGAGGCCCATCTCTTCTTCATGCTCTGTGTTGGGCTTTTCAGATCTTGCTGGAGTGGAGTCCCTAGATTTTGGTGGTGTCATATTGGTCTTTCTGTTGTTGAGTGAGATCTTATTCTGTCTTCTTCCCATATCTTATTCTAGTGGGTGCAGGAGGGGTCTTTCTATCTCCTCTTGTGACCCAGTGGTGTGGGGGCCAGGAATTCAATGTCCGCAGCTCTAGATGGTCTTGCCTCTCCTGGTAGTCTCCTCACTCTGATGGCGTTAGGCCTCTGGTGTGGATCGCGTCGCCCTGGGGAATGAATGAAGATGGCCACGTACCCAGTTTCGGGGGCTCCACCCTTCCTGGGCGTGTCTGTTTCAAGCAGGGACGAGCCTGGAGGGATCTGGGTGGATGGCGCTTAGGACAAGAATTGGGTAAAAGCAGGGGGTGGCTCACCTGGTCTGCGGTGAGTCCACGGAAAGGGAAGGAAGAGTGTCCTGAACCAAGCCCAATTCAGGAAGCTCCACCCTGCCTGGGCATGTCTGTTTCAAGCAGGGACAAGCCTGAAGGGATCTGGGTGAATGGCGCTTAGGACAAGAATTGGGTAAAAGCAGGGGTGGCTCACCTGGTCTGCGATGAGTCCACGGAAAGGGAAGGAAGAGTGTCCTGAACCAAGCCAGATTCAGGAAGCTCCACCCTGCCTGGGCGTGTCTGTTTCAAGCAGGGACGAGCCTGGAGGGATCTGGGTGGATGGCGCTTAGGACAAGAATTGGGTAAAAGCAGGGGGTGGCTCACCTGGTCTGCGGTGAGTCCACGGAAAGGGAAGGAAGAGTGTCCTGAACCGAGCCAGATTCAGGAAGCTCCACCCTGCCTGGGCGTGTCTGTTTCAAGCAGGGATGAGCCTGGAGGGATCTGGGTGGATGGCGCTTAGGACAAGAATTGGGTAAAAGCAGGGGGTGGCTCACCTGGTCTGCGGTGAGTCCACGGGAAGGGAAGGAAGAGTGTCCTGAACGCAAAGCCCAGATTCAGGAAGCCCACCCTATCTGGGCCGTGTGCCCCCTTTTTCAAGCAGGGGACGAGGCCTGGAGGTATCTGGGGTGGATGGGGCGCTTAAGGAACTAAGAATTGGTAAAAGCAGGGGGTGGCTCACCTGGTCTGCGATGAGTTCACGGAAAGGGAAGGAAGAGTGTCCTGAACCAAGCCAGATTCAGGAAGCTCCACCCTGCCTGGGCTTGTTTGTTTCAAGCAGGGACGAGCCTGGAGGGATCTGGGTGGATGGCGCTTAGGACAAGAATTGGGTAAAAGCAGGGGGTGGCTCACCTGGTTTGCGATGAGTCCACGGAAAGGGAAGGAAGAGTGTCCTGAACCAAGCCAGATTCAGGAAGCTCCACCCTGCCTGGGCGTGTCTGTTTCAAGCAGGGACGAGCCTGGAGGGATCTGGGTGGATGGCGCTTAGGACAAGAATTGGGTAAAAGCAGGGGGTGGCTCACCTGGTCTGCGATGAGTCCACGGAAAGGGAAGGAAGAGTGTCCTGAACCAAGCCAGATTCAGGAAGCTCCACCCTACCTGGGCGTGTCTGTTTCAAGCAGAGACGAGCCTGGAGGGATCTGGGTGGATGGCGCTTAGGACAAGAATTGGGTAAAAGCAGGGGGTGGCTCACCTGGTCTGCGATGAGTTCACGGAAAGGGAAGGAAGAGTGTCCTGAACCAAGCCAGATTCAGGAAGCTCCACCCTGCCTGGGCGTGTCTGTTTCAAGCAGGGACGAGCCTGGAGGGATCTGGGTGGATGGCGCTTAGGACAAGAATTGGGTAAAAGCAGGGGGTGGCTCACCTGGTCTGCGATGATTCCACGGAAAGGGAAGGAAGAGTGTCCTGAACCAAGCCAGATTCAGGAAGCTCCACCCTGCCTGGGCGTGTCTGTTTCAAGCAGGGATGAGCCTGGAGGGATCTGGGTGGATGGCACTTAGGACAAGAATTGGGTAAAAGCAGGGGGTGGCTCACCTGGTCTGTGATGAGTCCACGGAAAGGGAAGGAAGAGTGTCCTGAACCAAGCCAGATTCAGGAAGCTCCACCCTACCTGGGCGTGTCTGTTTCAAGCAGGGACGAGCCTGGAGGGATCTGGGTGGATGGCGCTTAGGACAAGAATTGGGTAAAAGCAGGGGGTGGCTCACCTGGTCTGCGATGAGTTCACGGAAAGGGAAGGAAGAGTGTCCTGAACCAAGCCAGATTCAGGAAGCTCCACCCTGCCTGGGCTTGTCTGTTTCAAGCAGGGACGAGCCTGGAGGGATCTGGGTGGATGGCGCTTAGGACAAGAATTGGGTAAAAGCAGGGGGTGGCTCACCTGGTCTGCGATGAGTCCACGGAAAAGGGCGAGCTGTCACTATCTTACTGTGCACCATTCAGACAGTAGGATATATTTTAGACACCTAGACTGTGGAGATATAGCCATTTATCATTAGTTTTTTGTGTCATAATGGATGAAACAGATGTTAACATATCACACAATAAAGATTCTACCATAGGCTGTGTTACTTGTTGAGAGGGGAAGCTGATGGGTGCTCTGAAGGCATCAGAGAGGAAAGCAACCAAGCTCTTCTGAGGATCAGAGAAGGCAAACCCAAGGAAGAGGGGTATCCAGGTATCAGAAAGGTTCAGGATTAACAAGGGAAAGCTGTATCTGTAGATCTGAAGGCAGATCACAGGAGCCTACAGGGTGTCCGTAGGAAGGCCAAGAATTTCAATGTTCTTTTTACAAACAGCAAGTCTCTCAAGGGCCAGATCAGGGAAATAACATATTCAGATAGGTATTCTTTTTTTTATGTGAAAATTTCAGTTTAATTAGTATTAAAGGTAGGGCCTTTAAAATTGCTAAGTACACTCTCAGATTCTTTTTATTATTATTATTATTATTATTATTATTATTATTATTATTAATTCAAGTTAGGGAACAGGCTTGATTCACATGTAATTCCCCTCTCCCTCTCCCTCCCCTCACCCCCATTCATTCTCCCCCACCTCCAACCTACCCCCCACCCCATCCACCCACCACTCCCCAGGCAGGGTAGGGCCCCCAACCGGGGCTCCCCCAAGTCCACCAAATCTTCCTGTGCTGGGCCTGGGTCCCTCCCCATGTGTTCAGAGACAGAGTGCATCCCTTCAAGTGGGATGGGCTCTCAAAGTCCCACACACACACCAGGGCAAAAAGCCAGTCCACCTCCGGAGGCTCCCAGGAGTGCAGGGGCCTCCCCGATGGCATCCATGATCAGGGGGCTGGATTAGTCCCATACTGGCCTCCCAAAGAGCGTCTGGGGTCGATTTTGCTATTTCCCTTTTTCAGGCCAACTGTTTCTGTGGGTTTCTCCAACCTGGTACAGACCCTTTCGTTCTTCATTCCTCCCTCTCTTCAACTAGGTTCCAGATTTCAGCTCAGTGTATTTCTGTGGATGTCTGTCTCTGCTTCCATCAACCACTGCATGAGGACTCTAGGATAGCATAGAGAGTAGTCATCACTCTCATTCTAGGGGAAGGGCTTCTAGGCCATCCTCTCCTCCACTGCCCGTACTGTCAGATCGTGTCATCCTTGTAGGTCTCTGGAGATCTTTCTAGTTCCAGATCTCTTCTCGGACCTATAGTGGCTCCCTCTGATATGGTGTCTCTCATCCTGCTCTCTCTCCTCTATTCTTCCCCCAACTCAATATATCTGCTCCTCCATTTCTTCTCCTCTCCTCTTCTTCTTGTACTCTTATTATGGCAGCATCCACTCCCCTACCCTCATGCTCTCAATTAGCTCGGGAGGTCACTCCACTTCCCATTCCTGGGGTCCATTTATCCCTTAGAGTCCTTCATGATTTCTAGTTTATTTGGGGAAGAGGATTATAGGCTGGTAATTCTTTGCTCTATGTCTAAAATTCATATATGAGTGAGTACATACCATGTTTGTCTTTTTGTGATTGGGTTACCTCACCCAGGATGGTTTCTTCTAGTTCCATCCATTTGCCTGTGAATTTCTAGATTCCATTGCATTTTTTCTGCTGAGTAGTACTCCATTGTATAAATGTACCACATTTTCACTTTCCATTCTTCAGTTGAGGCGCATCTAGGTTGCTTCCAGGTTCTGGCTATTACAAACAATGCTGCTATGAACATGGTTGAACATATGCCCTTGTTGTATGAACATGCACTATTTGAGTATATACCCAAGAGAGGAATGGCTGGATCTTGAGGTAGATTGATTCCCATTTTTCTGAGCAACCGCCATACTGATTTCCAGAGTGGTCTTACAAGTTTGCACTCCCACCAGCAATGGAGGAGTGTTCCTTTTTCTCTACATCCTCTCCAGCATAGATTGTCATTGGTATTTTTGATTTTAGCCATTCTCACAGGTGTGAGGTGGTATCTCAGAGTTGTTTTGAGTTGCATTTCTCAGATGGCCAAGGGTTTTGAGCACTTTCTTAAGTGTCTTTCAGCCATTTCAGATTCCTCTGTGAAAATCTCTGTTTAGTTCTGCACCCCACTTTTTAATTTCATTGTTTGGTGTTTTGGTGGCTAGCTTCTTGAGCTCCTTATATATTTTGGAAATCAGTCCTCTGTCAGATGTGGGATTGGTGAAGATCTTTTCCCATTCTGTGGGTGGTCGTTTTGTCTTACTGACTGTGTACTTTGCCTTACAGAAGCTTCTCAGTTTCAGGAGTCCCATTTATTGATTGCAGACCTCAGTGTCTGTGCTTCTGGCGTGATGTTCAGGAATCGTTCTCCTGTGCCAATTTGTTCAAGGGTTATTCCCACTTTCTCTTCTAGAAGATTCAGTGTGGCTGGATTTATGCTGAGATCTTTGATCCATTTGCACTTAAGTTTTGTGCATGGTGACAGGTATGGATCAATCTGCAATTTTCTGCATGTCCGAATCCAATTGTACCAGCACCATTTGTTGAAGATGCTATCTTTTTCCATTGTATAGATTTAGCACCTTTGTCAAAAATAAGGTGTTCGTAGGTGCGTGGGTTAATATCTGGGTCTTCAATTCAGTTCCATTGGTCTATCTGTCTATTCTTGTGCCAATACCAAGCTGTTTTCAGAACTATGGCTCTATAGTAGAGCTTGAAGTCATGGATGGTGATGCCTCCAGAAAATCTTTTATTGTAAAGAGTTGTTTTGGCTATCCTAGGTTTTTTATTTTTCCATATAAAGTTGAGTATTGTTCTTTCAATGTCTGTGAAAAACTGTGTTGGGATTTTGATGGGGATTGAATTGAATCTGTAGATTGCTTTTTGTAGGATTGCCATTTTTACTATGTTAATTCTACCTATCCAAGAGCATGGGAGATCTTTCCATTTTCTGGTATCTTCTTTAATTTCTTTCTTTAAAGTCTCAAAGTTCTTATTGTACAGGTCTTTCACTTTTTTGGTTAGTGTTACCCCAAGATATTTTAGTTGCTTGTGGATATTGTGAAAGGTGATGTTTCCCTGATTTCTTTCTCATTGGATTTATCTTCTGTATATAGTAGGGCTACTGATTTTTTTGGGTTAATTTTGTATCCTGCTACCTTGCTGAAGATGTTTATCAGCTGTAGGAGTTCCCTGGTAGAGTTTTTCGGGTCACTTAATGTAGACTATCATGTCATCTGCAAATAGTGAGAGTTTGACTTCGTCCTTTCCAATTTGTATCCCTTTGATCCCCTGTTCTTGTTTTATTGCTCTAGCTAGAACTTCAAGTACAATATTGAAGAGGTATGGAGAGAGTGGACATCCTTGTCTTGTTCCTGATTTTAGAGGAAAAGTTTCGAGTTTCTCTCCATTTAGTTTGATGTTGGCTATTGGTTTGGTGTATATCGCGTTTATCATGTTTAGATATGTTCCTGTTATTCCTGTTCTCTCCAAGATCTTTATCATGAAGGGATGTTGGATTTTGTCAAAGGCTTTTTCAGCATCTAGTGAGATGATCATGTGGTTTTTCTTTTTCAGTTTGTTTATATGGTGGATTACATGATGGTTTTTCGTATGTTGAACCATCCTTGCATCCCTGGGATGAAGCCTACTTGATCGTGGTGGATGATTTTTCTGATATGTTCTTGGATTCGATTAGCCAATATTTTATTGAGTATTTTAGCATCAATGTTCATGAGGGATATCGGTCTGTAGTTCTCTTTCTTAGTTATATCTTTGTGTGGCTTGGGTATCAAAGTGATTGTAGCCTCGTAGAAAGAGTTTGGCAATATCCCATCTGCTTCTATTGTGCGGAACAGTTTGAGGAGTACTGGTATCAGCTCTTGTTTGAATTTCTGGTAGAATTCTGCAGTGAAGCCATCTGGCCCTGGGCTTTTTTTGGTTGGGAGGCTTTTGATGACTGCTTCTATTGCATTAAGGGTTATGGGTTGATTTAAACTGTTTATCTGATCTTGATTTAATTTTGGTAAGTGATATCTATCCAGGAAACTGTCCATTTCCATTAGGTTTTCGAATTTTGTGGAGTACAGATTTTCAAAGTATGACCTAAAGATTCTCTGGATTTCCTCAGTGTCTGTTGTTATATCTCTCTTTTCGTGTTCTGATTTTGTTGATTAGTGTGCTCTCTCTCTGCCTTTTGGTTAGTTTGGCTAGAGGTTTGTCTATCTTGTTGATCTTCTCAAAGAACCAACTCTTTGTTTCATTGATTCTTTGTAATGTTTTCCTTGTTCCTACTTTATTGATTTCAGCTCTCAGGTTGATTATTTCCTGGCGTCTACTCCTCCTTGTTGTGAGTTTGCTTCTTTTTGCTCTAGTACTTTCAGTTGTTCTGTCAGTTCTCTAATGTGACTTTTCTCTAGTTTCTTCATGTGGCCACTTAGTGCTATGAACTTCCCTAGCACTGCTTTCAGAGTGTCCCATAAGTTTGGGTATGTTGTGTCTGCATTCTCATTAGATTCTAGGAAGTCTTTAATTTTTTTTTATTTCTTCCTCAACCCAGGAATGGTGCAATTGGGTGTTATTCATTTTCCAAAAGTTTGCAGGTTTTCTGCCATTTGTATTGTTGCTGAATTCTAGCTTTAATGCATGGTGGTCTGATAAGATACAGGGGGTTATTTCAATATTTTTGTATCTATGGAGGTTTGCTTTGTTGCCTACTATGTGGTCAATTTTAGAGAAGGTGCCATGTGGTGCTGAGAAGAAGGTATATTCTTTTGAGTTTGGATGGATGCTCTATAGATATCCGTTAACCCCAATTGGGTCATAACTTCTTTCAGATCCTTTGTTTCTTTGTTGAGTTTCTGTCTGGTGGTCCTGTCTAGTGGCGTAAGGGGGGTGTTGAAGTCTCCTATTATAAGTGTGTGTGGTTTTATGTGTGGTTTGAGCTTTAGTAATGTTTCTTTCACAAATGTGGGTGCCTTCGTATTTGGAGCATAGATGTTCAGGATTGAGATTTCATCTTGATGGACTTTTCCTGTGATGAGTAAGAAATGCCCTTCTTCATCTCTTTTGATTGATTTTAGTTTGAAGTCCAATTTGTTAGATATTAGGATTGCTACACCGGCTTGTTTCTTGAGGCCATTTGATTGGAAAATCTTTTCCCATCCCTTTACTCTGAGGTATCGCCTGTCTTTGAAGTTGAGGTGTGTTTCTTGTAAACAGCAGAAGGATGGATTCTGTCTTCGTATCCATTCTGTTAGCTTATATCTTTTTATGGGTAAGTTAAGACCATTGACATTTAGGGATATTAATGTCCATTGTTCGTTGGTTCTTGTTTGGTTTGGATTTATTGTTGGTGGTGTCATTGTGTGTGGATTTTGCCCTCCTGCTTCTTTTTGTGTTTGGCAAAATTAGATTATCTATTGCCTGTGTTTTTGTGCATGTAGTTATGTTCCTTGGGTTGGAGTTTTCCTTCCAGAACCTTCTGTAGTGCTGGATTTGTGGATATGTATTGTTTAAATCTGTTTTTGTCATGGAATATCTTGTTTTCTCCATCTATAGTGATTGAAAGTTTTGCTGTACAGTAGTATGGGTTGACATCCATGCTCCCTTAGTGCTTGTAGGGTATCTATCCAAGACCTTCTGGCTTTCAGAGTTTCCATTGAGAAGTCAGGTGTGATTCTGATTGGTTTGCCTTTATATGTTACTTGGCCTTTTTCCTTTGCAACTCTTAATATTTTCTCTTTATTCTGTAGTTTTGGAGTTTTGATTATTATGTGTCGGGGGGACTTCTTTTTGTGTTCCAGTCTGTTTGGTGTCCTATAAGCTTCTTGTACTTTCATAGGCATACCTTTCTGTAGGTTGGGGAAGTTTTCTTCTATGATTTTGTTGAATATGTTTTCTGTACCTTTGAGCAGTGTTTCTTCACCTTCTTCTATACCTATTATTCTTAGGTTTGGTCTTTTCACCGTGTCCCATATTTCCTGGATATTTTGTGTTAGGGATTTGTTGGACTTGAGGTTTTCTTTGGTTGATGAATGTATATCCTCTAGCTAGTCTTCAATAGCTGAGATTCTCTCTTCTGTCTCTTGGATTCTATTAGTTATACTCACGTCTTTAGATCCTGATCGTTTATCCAGTCTTTCCATTTCCAGCATCACCTCATTCTGTGTTTTTTTTTATTGTGTCTAATTCAGCTTTCATGCTTTGAACTGTTTCAAGAGCTTCCTTCACTTGTTTGGTTGTTTTATCTTGGGTTTCTTTAGCTTCTTTAAGAGATTTGTTTATTTCTTGAATTTTTTGGTTTGTCTTTTCCTCTATTTGGTGTAATTTTTTGCTTGCTTTTTCTTCTATTTCTTTAATGGATTTTCTTGTTTCCTCTTTGAAGGTCTCTATCATCTTGCTGAGATAATTTTTGAGGTCCATCTCATCTTCATGCACTATGTTGGGCTTTTCAGGTCTTGCTGGAGTGGAGTCCCTAGATTCTGGTGGTGTCATATTGGTCTTTCTGTTGTTGAGCGTGTTCTTATTCTGTCTTCTTCCCATATCTTTTTCCAGTGAGTGCAGGTAGGATCTCTCTATCTCCTCTTGTTACTCTGTAGTGTGTGTGGGCCAGGAATTCAATGTCTGAAGCTCTGGATGGTCTTGCCTCTCCTCGTAGTCTCCTCACTCTGAAGGAGTTAGGCCTCCATAGGGATCGGGTGTGTGTGGGCGGGACAGGAAGTAAGAGTGGGTGTTTCCAGGCTCTGGGGGTTCCTCACTGTCTGGGCAGGTCTACCCCAAGCAGGAGCAGGCCCAGGGAGCTCGGGATGGATGGGGCTTTGATAGGGAGTTGGGTAAGAGCGGTGGATCACTCACCTCCTGGCAGATCGGTCGCCGGGAACGGAAGGAAGAGTGGCCTGTACCCAGATTCAGGGAGCTCCTCCCTGCCTGGGCGTGTCTGTTTCAAGCAGGGACAAGCTTGGAGGGATCTGGGTGGATGGTGCTTAGGACAGAAGTTGGGTAAAAGCAGGGGGTCGCTCACCTGGTCTGGACTGTGATGAGTCGGCGGAAAGGGAAGGAAGAGTGGCCTGTACCCAGATTCCGGGAGCTCCTCCCTGCTTGGGCGTGTCTGTTTCAAGCAGGGACAAGCCTGGAGGGATCTGGGTGGATGGCACTTAGGACAGAGGTTGGGTAAAAGCAGGGGATCGCTCACTTGGTCTGATCTGTGATGAGTCGGCGGAAAGGGAAGGAAGAGTGGCCTGTACCCAGATTCCGGGAGCTCCTCCCTCAGATAGGTATTCTTAATATCATAATATTTTCGGGGCTGGAGAGATGGCTCAGAGGTTAAAGGTGCCGACTGCTCTTCCAGAGGTCCTGAGTTCAATTCCCACATGGTGGCTCACAACCATCCATTATGAGATCTGGTGCCCTCTTCTGATGTGCAGATATACACGGAAGCAGAATGTTTTATACATAATAAAAAAAGACTAAAAAAATCATAATATTTTCTTTATGTGAATATATGTGTGGCTTGTGTTTTGAGCCAGGGTTGGCCTTGAACTCCTAATTCACTTCTCTCAGCCTTCTAAATGTTGGAATTACAGCCAAGTGCTGCCATGCTGGTTTGAGATCAACATTTTTTTTTTTTTTGTGGGTAACCTGAGGATATTTTCTTTTTTTTTATTAGTTCAAATTAGGAACAAGCTTGTTTCACATGTCAATCCCTTCTCCCTCTCCCTCGCCTCACCCCATCCCTCCTCCCCCATCCCCAACCTACCTCCTACCCTATCCACCCTCCATTCCCACAGGCAGGGTAGGGTGCCCTCAGCGGAGGAATCCCCAAAGTCGAAAAAAGAAAAAAAAAAGAAAAAGAAAAAATAAAAAAAAAAGAAAGAAAAAAAAAAAAAAAAAAAAAAAAAAAAAAAAAAAAAAAAAAAAAAAAAAAAAAAAAAGAAAGAAAAAAAAAAAAAGAAGAAACAAAAAAAAAAGTCCAACACATCATCCTGGGCTGGTCCTAGGCCCTTCCCCATGTGTCCAGGCCAAGAGTGCATCCCTTCACATGGGATGGGCTCTCAAAGTCCCTTCTTACACCATAGAAAAATACTAATCCGCTGCCAGGGGCTCCCTAGAGTGCAGAGGCCTCCTCATTGACATCCATGGTCAGGGATCTGGATCACTCCTCTACTGGCCCCCCAGACAGCACTGGGGTCTGGGATCGATGTGCTTCCCCCTGTTCAGGTCAGTTGTTTCTGTGGGTTTCACCAACCTGGTACCGACCCCTTCAGTCGTCATTCCTCCCTCTCTTCAACTGAGTTCCAGATTTCAGCTCAGTGTATATCTGTGGGTGTCTGCCTCTGTTTCCATCAGCCACTGGATGAGGGCTCTAGGATGACATAAAAAGTAGTCATCAATCTCATTTTAGGGGAAGGGCTTTTAGGTTATCCTCTCCACCATTGCCTGGATTGTCACTTCGTGTCATCCTTGTAGGTCTCTGGAAATCTTCCTAGTGCTAGATCTCTCCTTGGACCTATAATGGCACCCTCTAATATGGTGTCTCTCATCCTGCTCTCCTCTATTCTTCCCCCAACTCAATTTTTCTGCTTCTCCATTTCCTCCTCTCCTCTTCTCCTCTCATTCTGGCAGCTCCCTCTCCCCTACCCTCATGTCCCAATTATCTCTTCCCATTACTGGGGTCTATGAATTTTCCCCTTAGAGTCCTTCATGTTTCCTAGTTTCTTTGGTGAAAAGGATTGTAGGCTGGTAATCCTTTGCTCTATGTCTAAAATTCATATATGAGTGAGTACACACTGTGTTTGTCTTTTTGTGAATGACTTACATCACTCAGGATGGTTTCTTCTAGTTCCATCCATTTGCCTGCGAATTTCAAGATTCCATTGCTTTTTTTCTGCTGAGTAGTACTTCATTGTATAAATGTACCACATTTTCTTAATCCATTCTTCAGTTGAGGGGCATCTAGGTTGCTTCCAGGTTCTGGCTATTACAAACAATGCTGCTATGAACATGGTTGAACATATGTCCTTGTTGTATGAACATGCATAATTTGGGTATATGCCCAAGAGAGGAATGGCTGGATATTGAGGTAGACTGATTTCCCATTTTTCTGAGCAACCACCATACTGATTTCCAGAGTGGTCTTACAAGTTCGCACTCCCACCAGCAATGGAGGAGTGTTCCTTTTTCTCCAAATCCTCTCCAGCATAGATTGTCATTGGTATTTTTAATTTTAGCCATTCTGACAGGCATGAGGTGGTATCTCAGAGTTGTTTTGAGTTGCATTTCTCTGATGGCCAAGGATTTTGAGCACTTTCTTAAGTGTCTTTCAGCCATTTCAGATTCCTCTGTTGAGAATTCTCTATTTAGTTCTGCACCCCACTTTTTAATTTCAATTGTTTGGTGTTTTGGTGGCTAGCTTCTTGAGCTCCTTATATATTTTGAAATCAGTCCTCTGTCAGATGTGGTATCAGTGAAGATCTTTTCCCATTCGGAGGGTGGTCGTTTTGTCCTACTGACTGTGTCCTTTGCCTTACAGAAGCTTCTCAGTTTTAGGAGGTCCCATTTATTGATTGCAGACCTCTATGTCTGTGCTACTGGCGTAATGTTCAGGAAGCGGTCTCCTGTGCCAATTTGTTCAAGGGCAATTCCCACTTTCTCTTCTAGAAGATTCAGTGTGGCTGGATTTATGCTGAGATCTTTGATCCATTTGCACTTAAGTTTTGTGCATGGTGACAGATATGGATCTGTCTGCAATCTTCTGCATGTCCGAGTCCAGTTGGGCCAGAACCATTTAATTAAGATGCTATCTTTTTTTCCATTGTATGAATTTAGCATCTTTGTCAAAAATAAGGTTTTCATAGGTATGTAGTTTAATATCAGGGCTTTCAATTTGATTCCATTGGTCTATCAGTCTATTTTTGTGCCAATACCAAGCTGTTTTCAGAACTATGGCTCTATAGTAGAGCTTGAAGTCAGGGATGGTGATGCTTCTCGATGATCCCTTATTGTACAGAGTTGTTTTGGCTATCCTGGGTATTTTCTTTTTCCGTATAGAGTTGAGTATTGTTCTTTCAATGTCTGTGAAGAACTGTGTTGGGATTTTAATGGGGATTGCATTGAATCTGTTGATTAATTTTGGCAGGATTGCCATTTTTACTATGTTAATTCTACCTATCCAATAGCACGGGAGATCTTTCCATTTTCTGGTATCTTCTTTAATCTCTTTCTTTAAAGACTCAAAGTTCTTGCTGTACAGATCTTTCACTTTTTTGGTTAGCGTTACCCCAAGATATTTTATGTTGCTTGTGGATATTGTGCAGGGTGATGTTTCTCTGATTTCTTTCTCATTGGATTTATCATCTGTATATAGTAGGGTTACTAATTTTTCTGAGTTAATTTTGTATCCTGCTATTTTGCTGAAGGGGTTTATCAGCTGTAGGAGTTCCCTGGTAGAGTTTTTCAGGTCACTTATGTAGTCTATCAAGTCATCTGCAAATAGTGAGAGATTGACTTCTTCCTTTTTCAATTTGTATCCCTTTGATTTCCTTTTCTTGTCTTATTGCTATAGCCAGAACTTCAAGTACAATATTGAAGAGATATGGAGAGAGTGGACAGCCTTGTCTTGTTCCTGATTTTAGAGGAATCGCTTTGAGTTTCTCTCCATTCAGTTTGATGTTGGCTGTTGGTTTGGTGTATATTGCTTTTATCATGTTTAGATATGTTCCTGTTATTCCTGTTCTCTCCAAGATCATTATCCAAGGGATGTTGGGTTTTGTCAAAGGCCTTTTCATCATCTAGTGAGATGATCATGTGGTTTTTCTTTTTCAGTTTGTTTATATGGTGGATTTTTGAATGCCGAACCATCCTTGCATTCCTGGGATGAAGCCTACTTGATCATGGTGGATGATTTTTCTGATGTGTTCTTGGATTTGATTCACCAATATTTTGTTCAGTATTTTTGCATCGATGTTCATGAGGGATATTGGTCTGTAGTTCTCTTTTTTAGTTGTATCTTTGTGTGGCTTGGGTATCAAAGTGATTGTAGCCTCATAAAAAGATTTTGGCAAGGTCCCTTCTGCTTCTATTGTCTGGAACAATTTGAATACTGGTATTAGCTCTTGTTTGAATTTCTGGTAGCTGTGAAGCCATCTGGCCTGGGCATTTTTTTTTTTTTTTTGGTTGGGAGGCTTTTGATGACTGCTTCTATCTCATTAGGGGTTATAATTCGATTTAAACTGCTTATCTGATCTTGATTTAATTTTGGTAAGTGATATTTATCCAGAAAGCTCTCCATTTCCTTTAGATTTTTGAATTTTGTGGAGTACAGGTTTTCAAAGTATGACCTGATGATTCTCTGGATTTCTTCAGTGTCTGTTGTTATATTCCCCCCTTTTTTTTCTGATTTTGTTATTTAGCATGCTCTCTCTCTGCCTTTTGGTTAGTTTGGCTAGAGCTTTGTCTATCTTGTTGATCTTCTCAAAGAACCAACTCTTTGTTTCATTGATTCTTTGTAATGTTTGCCTAGTTTCTACTATTGATTTTGGTCTTCAGTTTATTTCCTGATGTCTGCTCCTCCGTGGTGAGTTTGCTTACTTTCGCTCTAAAGCTTTCAGTTGTGATTCCGCTGCCAACCGACCCAGGAACTAGGCCAAAACATCATACACCCCGACCACCCCCATTCCCCCCACCCCCGCCTGTGCCTTCGGGCTTGGGCCAGACACGCCGGAATCTGCTGGCACCCCAGTCTTCCATTCCGCCGACCGACCAAAGAACTAGGAACTAGTGAGGAGACTACCAGGAGCATCAAGACCATCCAGAGTTGTGGGCATTGAATTCCTGGCCCCCACACACCACTGAGTCACAAGAGGAGATAGAAAGACCCCACCTGCACCCACTAAAAGAAGATATGGGGAGAAGACAGAATAAGATTTCACTCAACAACAGAAAGACCTATATGACACCACCAGAATCTAGGGACTCCACTCCAGCAAGATCTGAAAAGCCCAACACAGAGCATGAAGATGAGATGGACCTCAAAAATTATCTCAGCAAGTTGATAGAGACCTTTAAAGAGGAAACAAGAAAATCCCTTAAAGAAATAGAAGAAAAAGCAAACAAAAAATTAAACGAATTGGAGGAAAAGACAAACCAAAAAATTCAAGAAATAAATAAATCTCTTAAAGAATCTAAAGAAAGCCAAGAAAAATCACCCAAGCAAGTGAAGGAAGCTCTTGAAACAGTTCAAAGCATGAGGGCTGAAATAGACCTAATAAAGAAAACACAGAATGAGACCATGCTGGAAATGGAAAGGCTGGATAAACAATCAGGAACTGAAGATGTAAGTATATCCAACAGAATTCAAGAGATGGAAGAGAGAATCTCAGCTACTGAAGACTAGCTAGAGGATATATATTCATCCATCAAAGAAAACCTCAAGTCCAACAAATCCCTAACACAAAATATCCAAGAAATATGGGACACTGTAAAAAGGCCAAACCTAAGAATAATAGGTGTAGAAGAAGGTGAAGAAACACTGCTCAAAGGTACAGAAAACATATTCAACAAAATCATAGAAGAAAACTTCCCCAACCTACAGAAGGATATGCCTATGAATGTACAAGAAGCTTACAGGACACCAAACAGACTAGACCACAAAAAGAAGTCCCCCCGACACATAATAATCAAAACACCAAATCTACAGAATAAAGAGAAAATATTAAGAGCAGCAAAGGAAAAAGGCCAAGTAACATATAAAGGCAAACCAATTAGAATCACACCTGACTTCTCAATGGAAACTCTGAAAGCCAGAAGGTCTTGGATAGATACCCTACAAGCACTAAGGGAGCATGGATGTCAACCCAGACTACTGTACCCAGCAAAACTTTCAATCACTATAGATGAGAAAACAAGATATTCCACGACAAAAACAGATTTAAACAATACATATCCACAAATCCAGCACTACCAAAGGCTCTGGAAGGAAAACTCCAACCCAACGAACATAATAACACTCACAAAACACAGGCAATTGATAATCTAATTTTACCAAACACAAAAAGAAACAGGAGGGCGAAATCCACCCACAATGACACCACCAAAAATAAATCCAAAACAAAGAAGAACCAATGAACAATGGACATTAATATCCCTAAATGTCAATGGTCTTAACTAACCAAAAATATATAGGCTAACAGAATGGATACGAAAACAGAATCCATCTTTCTGCTGTTTACAAGAAGCACACCTCAACTTCAAAGACAGGCGATACCTCAGAGTAAAAGGATGGGAAAAAATTTTCCAATCAAATGGGCTCAAGAAACAAGCTGGGGTAGCAATCCTAATATCTAACAAATTAGACTTTAAACTGAAAGCAATCAAAAGAGATGAAGAAGGGCATTTCATACTCATCACAGGAAAAGTCCATCAAGATGAAGTCTCAATCCTGAACATCTATGCCCCTAATACGAAAGCACCCACATTTGTAAAAGAAACATTACTAAAGCTCAAACCACACATAAAACCACACACACTTATAGTAGGAGACTTCAACACCCCCCTTACACCATTGGACAGAACCACTAGACAGAAACTTAACAAAGAAACAAAGGATCTGACAGAAGTTATGACACAACTGGGTTTAACAGATATCTATAGAACATTCCATCCAAACACAAAAGAATATACCTTCTTCTCAGTGCCACATGGAACCTTCTCAAAAATTGACCACATAGTTGGCAGCAGAGCAAACCTCCACAGTTACAAAAGTATTGAAATAACCCCCTGTATCTTATCAGACCACCATGCATTAATGCTAGAATTTAACAGCAATACGAATTGCAGAAAACCTACATTTGCGTGGAAAATGAATAACACCCAATTGCACCATTCCTGGGTTGAGGAAGAAATAAAAAAAGAAATTAAAGATTTCCTAGAATTTAATGAGAATGGAGACACAACATACCCGAACTTATGGGACACCCTGAAAGCAGTGCTAAGAGGGAAGAAGTTCATAGCACTAAGGGCTCACATGAAGAAACTGGAGAAAAGTCACATTAGAGAATTGACAGAACAACTGAAAGCTTTAGAGCAAAACAAAGCAAACACACCAAGGAGGAGGAGACGCCAGGAAATAATCAACCTGAGAGCCGAAATCAACAAAGTAGAAACTAGGAAAACAGTACAAAGAATCAATGAAACAAATAGTTGGTTCTTTGAGAAGATCAATAAGATAGAGAAACTCTAGCCAAACTAACCAAAAGGCAGAGAGAGAGCATGCTAATTAACAAAATCAGAAATGAAAAGGGGGATATAACAACGGACACTGAGGAAATCCAGAGAATCTTTAGGTCATACTTTGAAAACCTGTACTCCACAAAATTGGAAAATCTAAAGGAAATAGACAGCTTTCTGGATAAATATCACTTACCAAAATTAAATCAAGATCAGATAAGCAGTTTAAATCGACTTATAACCCCTAATGAGATAGAAGCAGTCATCAAAAGCCTCCCAACCAAAAAAAAAGCCCAGGGCCAGATGGCTTCACTGCAGAATTCTACCAGAAATTCAAACAAGAGCTAATTCCAGTACTCCTCAAACTGTTCCGCACAATAGAAGCAGACGGGATGTTGCTAAACTCTTTCTACGAGGCTACAATCACTTTGATACCCAAGCCACACAAAGATATGACTAAGAAAGAGAACTACAGACCAATATCCCTTATGAACATCGATGCTAAAATACTCAATAAAATATTGACCAACCGAATCCAAGAACATATCAGAAAAATCATCCACCATGATCAAGTAGGCTTCATCCCAGGGATGCAAGGATGGTTCAACATACGAAAATCCATCAATGTAATTCACCATATAAACAAAGTGAAAAAGAATAACCACATGATCATCTCACTAGATGCTGAAAAAGCCTTTGACAAAATCTAACATCCCTTCATGATAAAGATCTTCGAGAGAACAAGAATAACAGGAACATATCTAAACATGATAAACGCAATATACACCAAACCAATAGCCAGCATCACAGTAAATGGAGAGAAACTCAAAGTGTTTCCTCTAAAATTAGGAACAAGACAAGACTGTTCACTCTCTCCATATCTCTTCGATATTGTACTTGAAGTTCTGGCTATAGCAATAAGACAAGAACAGGGGATCAAAGGGATACAAATTGGAAAGGATGAAGTAAAACTTTCACTATTTGCAGACGACATGATAGTCTACATTAGTGACCTGAAAAACTCTACCAGGGAATTCGTACGGCTGATAAACACCTTCAGCAAGGTAGCAGGATACAAAATTAACTCAGATAAATCAGTAGCCCTACTACATACAGATGATAAATCCAATGAGAAAGAAATCAGGGAAACATCACCTTTCACAATATCCACAAGCAACATAAAATATCTTGGGGTAACACTAACCAAAAAAGTGAAAGATCTGTACAATAAGAACTTTGAGACTTTAAAGAAAGAGATTAAAGAAGATACCAGAAAATGGAAAGATCTCCCATGCTCTTGGATAGGTAGAATTAACATAGTAAAAATGGCAATCCTGCCAAAAGCAATCTACAGATTCAATGCAATCCCCATCAAAATCCCAACACAGTTTTTCACAGACATTGAGAGAACAATACTCAACTTTATATGGAAAAATAAAAAGCCCAGGATAGCCAAAACAACTCTTTACAATAAAGGATCTTCTGGAGGCATCACCATCCCCGACTTCAAGCTCTACTATAGAGCCATAGTTCTGAAAACAGCTTGGTATTGGCACAAAAATAGACTGATAGACCAATGGAATCGAATTGAAAACCCTGATATTGACCCACGCACCTATGGATACCTTATTTTTGACAAAGGTGCTAAATCTATACAATGGAAAAAAGATAGCATCTTCAACAAATGGTGCTGGTACAATTGGATTCGGACATGCAGAAAATTGCAGATAGATCCATACCTGTCACCATGCACAAAACTTAAGTGCAAATGGATCAAAGATCTCAGCATAAATCCAGCCACACTGAATCTTCTAGAAGAGAAAGTGGGAATTGCCCTCGAACAAATTGTCACAGGAGACCACTTCCTGAACATTACGCCAGTAGCACAGACACTGAGGTCTGCAATCAATAAATGGGACCTCCTGAAACTGAGAAGCTTCTGTAAGGCAAAGGACACAGTCAGTAAGACAAAACGACCACCCCCAGAATGGGAAAAGATCTTCACCAATCCCACATCTGACAGAGGACTGATTTCCAAAATATATAAGGAGCTCAAGAAGCTAGCCACCAAAACACCAAACAATGAAATTAAAAAGTGGGGTACAGAACTAAATAGGGAATTCTCAACAGAGGAATCTGAAATGGCTGAAAGACACTTAAGAAAGTGCTCAAAATCCTTGGCCATCAGAGAAATGCAACTCAAAACAACTCTGAGATACCACCTCACACCTGTCAGAATGGCTAAAATAAAAATACCAATGACAATCTATGCTGGAGAGGATGTGGAGAAAAAGGAACACTCCTCCATTGCTGGTGGGAGTGCAAACTTGTAAGACCACTCTGGAAATCAGTATGGCGGTTGCTCAGAAAAATGGGAATCAGTCTATCTCAAGATCCAGCCATTCCTCTCTTGGGTATATACCCAAATAGGGCATGGACATACAACAAGGACATATGTTCAACCATGTTCATTGCAGCATTGTTTGTAATAGCCAGAACCTGGAAGCAACCTAGATGCCCCTCAACTGAAGAATGGAAAGAGAAAATGCGGTACATCTATACAATGGAGTGTACTCAGCAGAAAAAAGCAATGGAATCTTGAAATTCACAGGCAAATGGATGGAACTAGAGGAAACCATCCTGAGTGAGGTAACCCAGTCACAAAAAGACAAACATGGTATGTACTCACTTATATATGAATTTTAGACATAGAGCAAAGGATTACCAGTCTATAATGCTCTTCACCAAAGAAACTAGGTAACATGAAGGACTCTAAGGGATAAATGGTCCCCAGGAATGGAAGTGGCATGTACTCTCGAACTAATTGGGGGCATGAGGGTAGGGGGGCGGGAAGGAGCTGCTACAATAAGAGCAAGAGAAGAGGAGAAGAGGAGAGGAAATGGAGGGGCAGAAACATTGAGTTGGGGCAAGAATAGAGGAAAGAGAGCAGGATGAGAGATACCATATCAGAGGGAGCCACTATAGGACCGAGAAGAGATCTGGAACCAGGGAGATCTCCAGAGACCTACAAGGATGACACGATCTGACAATCCAGGCAATGATGGAGAGGATAACCCAAAAGCCCTTCCCCTAAAATGAGATTGATTACTTCTCTTTATGCCTTCCTAGAGCCCTCACCCAGTGGCTGAAGGAAGCAGAGACAGACATCCACAGATATACAATGAGCCAAAATTGGGAATTTAGTTGAAGAGAGGGAGGAATGACGATCGAAGGGGTCTGTACCAGGTTGGAGAAACCCACAGGAACATTTGACCTGAACAAGGGAGAGCACATTGACCCCTGATGCTGTCAGGGAGGCCAGTACAAGACTGATCCAGACCCCTGAACTTGGATGTCAATAAGTAGGCCTCTGCACTCCAGGGAGCCTCTGGTGGTGGATTAGTATTTTTCCCTGGTGCAAGAAGGGACTTTGAGAGCCCATCCCACGTGAAGGGTTATAGTCTGGTCCTGGACACATGGGGAAGGGCCCAGGACAAGCATAGGAAGACTTGGTGGATTTTGCAGAGCCCCCGTTGAGGGCCCTACCCTGCCTGGGGAGTGGTGGGTGGATGAGGTGGGGGGTGAGCTGGGGTGGGGGAGGAGGGTTGGGGGTGAGGGGAGGGAGAGGGAGAAGGGACTTGAAAAAAGCTTGTTCCCTAACTAGAACTAATAAAATAAAATAAAAAAAAGAAAAGAAAAAAACTTTCAGTTGTTCTGATTCTCTCATGTGACTATTCTCCAGTTTCTTCATATGAGCACTAAGTGCTATGAACTTTCCTCTTAGCACTGCTTTCAAAGTTTCCCGTAAGTTTTCGTGTGTTGTGTCTATATTCTCACTAAATTCTAGGAAGTCTTTAATTTCTTTTTTTATTTCTTCCTCAACCCAGGAATGGTGCAATTGGGTGTTATTCATTTTCCACGCAAATGTAGGTTTTCTGCAATTCGTATTGCTGTTGAATTCTAGCATTAATGCATGGTGGTCTGATAAGATACAGGGGGTTATTTCAATACTTTTGTAACTGTGGAGGTTTGCTTTGCTGCCAACTATGTGGTCAATTTTTGAGAAGGTTCCATGTGGCACTGAGAAGAAGGTATATTCTTTTGTGTTTGGATGGAATGTTCTATAGATATCTGTTAAATCCAGTTGTGTCATAACTTCTGTCAGATCCTTTGTTTCTTTGTTAAGTTTCTGTCTAGTGGTTCTGTCCAATGGTGTAAGGGGGGTGTTGAAGTCTCCTACTATAAGTGTGTGTGGTTTTTTTTTGTGTGGTTTGAGCTTTAGTAATGTTTCTTTTACAAATGTGGGTGCTTTCGTATTAGGGGCATAGATGTTCAGGATTGAGACTTCATCTTGATGGACTTTTCCTGTGATGAGTATGAAATGCCCTTCTTCATCTCTTTTGATTGATTTTAGTTTGAAGTCTAATTTGTGAGATTTTAGGATTGCTACACCAGCTTGCCTCTTGGGCCTATTTGATTGGAAAATCTTTTTCCAACCCTTTACTCTGAGGTATCGCCTGTCTTTGAAGTTGAGGTGTGTTTCTTGTATACAGCAGATGGATGGATTCTGTCTTCATATCCATTCTGTTAGCCTTTATCTCTTTATGGGTTAGTTAAGACCAATGACTTTAATGTCCATTGATTGTTTGTTCTTGTTTGTTTTGGATTTATTGTTGGTGGTGTCATTGTGTGTGTATTTTGCCCTCCTGTTTCTTTTCGTGTTTGGTAGAATTGGATTATCTATTGCTTATGTTTTGTGAGTGTAGTTTTCTTTGTTGGGTTGGAGTTTTCCTTCTAGAACTTTCTAGTGATGGATTTGTGGATATGTATTGTTTAAGTCTGGTTTTGTCATGGAATATCTTTTTTTCCCACATATAGTGATTGAATGTTTTGCTGGTTACAGTAGTCTGGGTTGGCATCCATGCTCCCTTAGTGTTTGTAGGATACCTATCCAGGATCTTCTGGCTTTCAGTGTTTCCATTGAGAAGTCGGGTGTTAGTCTGATAGGTCTGCCTTTATCTGTTACTTTACCTTTTTCCTTTTCTGCTCTTAATATTTTCTCTTCATTCTGTAATTTGGTGTTTTGATTATTATGTGTCCAGGGGACTTTTTGTGGTTCAATGTGTTTGGTGTTTTGTTAGCTTCTTGTACTTTCATAGGCATATCCTTCTGTAGGTTGGGGAAGTTTTCTTCTATGATTTTGTTAAATATGTTTTATATACCTTTGAGCTGTATTTCTTCACCTTCTTCTATACCTATTATTCTTAGTTTCAGTCTTTTCATGGTGTCCCATATTTCCTGGATATTTTGTGTTAGGGATTTGTTGGACTTGAGATTTTCTTTGGTCGATGACTGTGTATCCTGTAGAGAGTCTTCATCAACTGAGATTCTCTCTTCCATCTCTTGAATTCTATTAGTTACACTCACATCTTTACTTCCTGATTATTTATCCAGCCTTTCTATTTCCAGCATCGCCTCATTCTGTGTTTTCTTTATTGTTTCTATTCCAGCTTTCGTGCCCTGAACTGTTTCGAGTGCTTCCTTTACTTGTTTGGTTGTTTTTTCTTGGCTTTCTTTAGATTCTTTAAGAGATTTGATTACTTTTTGAATTCTTTGGTTTGTCTTTTCCTCCATCTGATGTAATTTTTTGCTTGTTTTTTTCTTCTATTTCTTTAAGGGATTTTCTTGTTTCCTCTTTAAAGGACTCTATCATCTTCCTAAGATAATTTTAGAGGTCCATTTCTTCTTCATACTCTGTGTTGGGCTTTTCAGATCTTGCTGGAGTGTAGTCCCAAGATTCTGGTGGTGTCATATTGGTTTTTCTGTTGTTGACTGTGTTCTTACTCTGTCTTCTTCCCATCCTTTCTTCCAGTGAGTGCAGGTGGGCTCTGTCCCTTTCTCAGGTGGCTGGCTGAGGTCTCAGCCTCTGGCAGCAGTGGGATAACAGAGAGTGGTTGGTGGACAAGGGTGCAGTGTGTCTGGACTCTGGGTGGGCCTTCCATTCTGGGCAGGTTCACTCTTGTCCTGGTGGGCTCAGGCAGAATTGAGCAGGGGTTTGATGGGAGAGGCTGGGTAACAGAGCAGTTCCCAGATTCACTTGAGGCCCCGGCACCCGCCACAGGACAGATGGCAGCAAGTAGATAGGGGTGAGGTGTGTCCGGACTCAGGATGGGCCTTCTGGTCTGGGCATGTCCACTCTTGTCCGGATGGGCTCAGACAGAAGCGAGCAGGTGTTGATGGAGGAGGTTGGGGGGCAGGCAGAACAGTGTCCACACTCACCTGGGGCTAGGGCACCCGCCGCAGTCTACTGATTTTTTTGATTTAATTTTGTATCCTGCTACTTTGCTGAAGGTGATTATCGGCTGTAGTAGTTCCCTGGTAGAGTTTTTCAGGTCACTTATGTAGTCTATCATATCATCTGCAAATATTACAGAGAGTTTGATTTTGACTTCTTCCTTTCCAGTTTGTATCCCCTTGATCTCCTTTTCTTGTCTTATTGCTGTAGCTAGAACTTCAAGTACAATATTGAAGAGATATGGAGAGAGTGGACAGCCTTGTCTTGTTCCTGATTTTAGAGGAATCGCTTTGAGTTTCTCTCCATTCAGTTTGATGTTGGCTGTTGGTTTGGTGTATATTGCTTTTATCATGTTTAGATATGTTCCTGTTATTCCTGTTCTCTCCAAGATCATTATCATGAAGGGATGATGGGTTTTGTCAAAGGCCTTTTCATCATCTAGTGAGATGATCATGTGGTTTTTCTTTTTCAGCTTGTTTATATAGTGGATTACATTGATGGATTTTTGAATGCTGAACCATCCTTGCATCCCTGGGATGAAGCCTACTTGATCATGGTGGATGATTTTTCTGATGTGTTCTTGGATTTGATTCACCAATATTTTGTTCAGTATTTTTGCATCGATGTTCATGAGGGATATTTGTCTGTAGTTCTCTTTTTTAGTTGTATCTTTGTGTGGCTTGGGTATCAAAGTGATTGTAGCCTCATAAAAAGAGTTTGGCAAGGTCCCTTCTGCTTCTATTGTCTGGAACAATTTGAGTACTGGTATTAGCTCTTGTTTGAATTTCTGGTAGAATTCTGCAGTGAAGCTATCTGGCCCTGGGCTGCTTTTTTTAAATTTTTGGTTGGGAGGCTTTTGATGACTGCTTCTATTTCATCAGGGGTTATAGGTCCATTTAAACTGCCTATCTGTTCTTGTTTTAATTTTGGTAAGTGATATCTATCCAGGAAACTGTCCATTTCCTTTAGATTTTCCAATTTTGTGGAGTACAGGCTTTCAAAGTATGACCTAAAGATTCTCTGGATTTCTTCAGTGTCTGTTGTTATATTCCCCCCTTTTTTTCTGATTTTGTTAATTAGCATGCTCTCTCTCTGCCTTTTGGTTAGTTTGGCTAGAGCTTTGTCTATCTTGTTGATCTTCTCAAAGAACCAACTCTTTGTTTCATTGATTCTTTGTAATGTTTTCCTAGTTTCTACTTATTGATTTTAGCCCTCAGTTTGTTTCCTGGTGTCTACTCCTCCGTGGTGAGTTTGCTTATTTTTGCTTTAAAACTTTCAGTTGTTCTATCAATTCTCTCATGTGACTGACTATTCTCCAGTTTCTTCATATGAGCACTTAGTGCTATGAACTTTCCTCTTAGCACTGCTTTCAAAGTGTCCTGTAAGTTTGGGTGTGTTGTGTCTACATTCTCACTAAATTCTAGGAAGTCTTTAATTTCTTTTTTTTATTTCTTCCTTGACCTGGGAATGGTTCAATTGCACATTATTTAATTTCCATGAGTTTGTAGGGTTTCTGAAATTTGTGCTTTTGTTGAATTCTAACTTTAAAGCACGGTGGTCTGATACTATACATGGGGTTATTTCGATTCTTTTGTATCTGTGGAGATTTGCTATGTTGCGGAGTATGTGGTCAATTTTAGAGAAGGTTCCATGTGGCGCTGAGAAGAAGGATTATTCTTTTGTGTTTGCATGGAATGTTCTATAGATATCTGTTATACCCAATTGGGTCATAACAACTGTTAGTTCTTTTGTTTCTTTGTTAAGTTTCTGTCTAGTGGTCAGAGCAGGGTGTTGAAATCTCCTACTGTAAGTGTGTAAGGTTTTATGTGTGGTTTGAGCTTTAGTAATGTTTCTTTTACAAATATGGATACCTTTGTATTTGGAGCATAGATGTTCACGATTGAGACTTCATCTTGATGGACTTTTCCTGTGATAAGTATGAAATGTCCTTCTTCATCTCTTTTGATTGACTTTAGTTTCAAGTCTAATTTGTAGATATTAGGAACAAACACCAGCTTGTTTCTTGGGTCCATTTGATTAGAAAATCTTTTCTCAACCCTTTATTCTGAAGTACTATCTGTCTTTGAAGTTGAGATTTGTTTCATGTATACAGCAGATGGATGGATTCTGTTTTCCTATCCATTCTGTTAGCCTGTATCTTTTATAGGCAAGTCAAGACCATTGACAGTGAGGGATATTAATGACCATTTGTTGTTGATTCTTGTTTGTTTTGGATTTGTTGTTGTTGTTGTTGTTGTTATTGTGTTTGAATTTCCCCACTTTTTTGGTGTTTGGTAAAGTGGGATTATCTATTGCCTATGTTTTTTGAGCATAATTATCTTCATTATGTTGGAGTTTTCCTCCATTAATTTTTGTAGGGCTGGATTTGTGGACATGTATTGCTTAAATCTGTTTTGTTTTCATGGAATATCTTGTTTTCTTCATCTGTAGTGATTGAAAGCTTTGCTGGATACAGTAGTCTGGGCTGACATCCATGTACCCTTAGAATTTGTAGAACATCTATCCATGATCTTCTGGCTTTCAAAGTTTCCATTGAGAAGTCGGGTGTAAATCGGATAGGTCTGCCTTTGTATGTTATTTGGCCTTTTTCTTTTGCTGCTCTTAATATTTTCTCTTTATTCTGTAAGTTTGGTGTTTTTATTATTATGTGGCAAGGGGTTTTCTCTTTATGGTCCTATCTATTTGGTGTTATATTTGTACTTTCATAGCTATTTCCTTCTTTAGGTTAAGGAAGTTTTCTTCTATGATTTTGTTGAATATGTTTTCTGTACCTTTGAGCTGAATTTCTTCACCTTCTTCTATACCTCTTATTCTTAGGTTTGGCCTTTTCACGGTGTGCCATATTTCCTGGATATTTTGTGTTAGGGATTTGTTGGACTTGAGATTTTCTTTGGTTGATGACTGTATATCCTCTAATGAGTCTTCAACACCTGAGATTCTGTCTTCCATCTCTTGTATTTTATTGGTTATGCTTACATCAGTGGTGGTTCCTGATCCACCCAGCTTTTCTATTTCCAGAATCCCTTCCTTCTGTGTTTTCTTTATTGTTTCTAATTGTGCTTTCAAACCGTGAACTGTTTGAATTGTTTCCTTCACTTCTTTGGTTGTTTTTTCTTGGCTTTCTTTAGATTCTTTAAGAGATTTTTTTTTCTGATACCTAGTTATGCAGAAATTATAGTTTAGTTTTGGACTGTCTGGATATTTTTACAAGCTTGGACTAGGAAGAATTGTTTATGTTTCAAAATACAATTTTGCTAGTGGAGAATTCACACCCACAATACAACATCCGAAGTTGTTTTCTAACAGTGACATCCTAACCTGGGCAGTGTCTCAGCAGGCCACTTGACTTTCTTAGGGACAACAAGAGATTTGTTTATTTCTTGAATTTTTTGGTTTGTCTTTTCCTCCATTTCATGTATTTTTTTTTTTTTGCTTTTTTTCTATTTCTTTAAGGGATTTTCTTGTTTCCTCATTAATGGGCTCTGTCATCTTCATAAGATAATTTTAAAGGTCCATCTTGTCTCTTCTTCATCCTCTGGGTTGGGCTTTTCAGTTCTTGCTGGTGAGGAGTCCCTAGATTCTGGTGATGTCATATTGTTTTTTCTGTTGTTGAGTGTGTCCTTAGTCTGTGGTCTTCCCTTCCCTTCTTCCAGTGGCTGCAGGTGGGGTCTCTCTGTCTCTCTCAGGTGGCAGGCGAGGTCTCAGGTTCAGGCAGAAGGCTCAGGCTCAGGCTCAGGCGGCAGCTGGAGGGCAGAGGGTGGTGTGCAAAGGTGAGGTGTGTCTGGACTCAGGGTGTGCCTTCTGGTCTGGGCCAGTCTACTCTTGTCCAGGGGGGCCTCAGGCAGAAGTGAGCAGGGGTTGATGGGGGAGGTTGGGGGCAGAGCAGTGCCCAGACTCATCTCAGGCTCGGGTTCCAGCTGGAGGACCCACAAACTTCTATAAATGAGGAAAATTAAAATTAAAAATATGAAAAAATGACTTTGCCTTTATAGGTCTAGTAGACACAGGTGCAAATGTAAAAATTATTTTACTAGAATGTTGGCATCACATTTGGCCCCTTCAGGAAGTAAATGTTCAACTTTTAGGTATTGGTAATTTATCTCAGGTAAGACAGAGTATGGGATTGGTCCAATGTATAGGGCTAGAATGACAGAGAGGAAACTTCAGGGCATATGTTGCTAATACAGAAATGAATTAGGGGAGACATGGTGTGTTTCAGCAAATGAATACTTAGATTAGCATTCCCCCAATGTTAGGAAGTAACCACAAATTAACTTATGTTTCTGGGGAAAATGTTAGAAGATATTATAAAGAACAGTCAATGACCATTCAGGTTGTACAAGAACTGGGTACAACAGCTGCTGATCTTGCAAAAGTACCAATAGCCCTCCCTTTAAAATGGTTGACAGACAAACCTGTATGGATTGCACAATGGCAGAGAACAGAGAAACTGAAGACTTTAGAAGAGCTGGTACAGGAGCAACTAAAAAGTATATTGATGAATCAACCAGTCTTTGGAATTCTCCTGTATTTGTTATTAGAAAGAAATCAGGAATATGGAAAGTGGTAACCGATCTAAGAGTTGTTATTATGGTGATTCAACCAATTGGCCTTCTACAGTCTAAAGTTACTTTGCCTTCTCTATTGCCTAAAGGATAACTCCTTTTTTAAAAAAAATCTTTAAAAAAAAGATTTAATTTATTTATTATGTATACAACATTCTGCTTCCATGTATATCTGCACACCAGTAGGGGGCACCAGATCCCATAACAGATGGTTGTGAGCCACTATATGGTTCTGGGAATTGAACTCAGGACCTCTGGAAGAGTAGCCAGTGCTCTTAAGCTCTGAGCCATCTCTCCTGCCCAAGGGATGACTTCTTAAAGTTACTGATTTAAAAAATTGTTTCTTCAGTATACCTTTATAAGAAAAGGACAGAAAAATTTGCCTTCAAATTGCCTATTTATAATAATTCTCACCCTACTAAGAGATATCAATGGAAGGTTCTCCAACAGGGAATGTTAAATAGCCCCACCCTGTGCCTATATTTTGTATGGCAGCCATTGGCAATGATACATATGTAAGCAATTTCCTCAAATTATAGTTAACCATTACATGGATGGCGTTTTTACAATCCAATTCAAGTGTAGATATTTTAGAAGAAGTAAAGAAAATTTTGCCTTCTTGGGGATTACAAATTGCTCATGAAAAAATACAAGGAGGATATTCTATTAATTATTTAGACAATAGAATAGGTTTATAAAAAATTGACCCCAAAATGTGCAAATTAAAAAGATTGACTTTTACTCTTAAAGACTTTCAAAGATTGCTAGGAGACTTTTCCCATCTACTGCCCACTATTGGTGTAAAACCTGATCAACTGGTTAATTTAAACAAAACTTTAGATGGTGACAAGGACATAGATTGTTCCATGGAATTAACTGCTGAATCTGAGAGACAATTGGCTTTGGTGGAAGAGAAATTACAGATTGCACATGTGGATCATGTGGACCTGAAACTTAACTTCATGCTGGGCATATTACCTTCTAAGCATCCCCTACAGGAATTTTAATACAGAGGGAAAATATTATCTTAGAATGGATATTTTTTGCCATATTTTTATTTTTAAACTTCATTTTACATTCCAAAACAGAAACTCATGAACTATAGACCTACACTTGTGGAGACTCCATGGGACTGAACTTTGGGAGACATTTTTGAAGTTTTCACAGCTGAGGGGGCCCTGGAAGTAAGTCCATGGTACAAACCTGGTACATGAGTTAGCTTTTTGGAGCCCACTTCCTCTGGTGGGGTGCCATGCTCAGCTATGATGCATACAACGGATATTTTACCACATAAACTGAGTAAAAAAGTCTTATGTGGAAATGGTCCCTGAGTTAATTCTAAAAAGAAAATTGAGATTTAGTCAATTAGCATGAATAGACACAGGAGAAATTACAGTACCATTTAATAATGATGAAAGTGACAAATTATGGACAGAAAGTGAACCCTGTAAAGAACTTGCAGTATTTTTGGGAGTTATTGACAAGTATCACAAAAGTGAGAGAATTCATCCTATAAAGAGAACTAACTAGATTATTCCTTGCATTATATCGGAAAAACCATATCTGGAGCCCCTACATTCTATACTGATGCAAGTAAATCAGAAAAGGCATATTACAAATCAGAAAATTTCAGTAAATTAGGTCTAAGTCCTTATAATTCAGTCCAGAAGTAAGAATTATATGCTATTCTCATGGTGTTAATGTATCATATAGAACCTCTCAACAGATTTACTTACAGTATGCAGAAAGATTTGTTTTACATCTTGAAACCACTGAATTTATACCAAATGATACAGAATTGACTTTATTTATTCAGTTACAAGACATAATCAGGAACAGGAATCATCCCATGTATATAATACCATGTAATCCCATACAGAAAGATCAATTTGAGCTCAAGGATGTTAAATAAACAGAAGGGAATGATAAAGATCTCCAGAAACAGACTGCACAATGCTTTTTTAACTTTAATTTTTCAAATGCTAATAACAAATGAACAACAATTGTGGAGAGACAATAGAAATAGAAAAAACTACAAACTAAATCCGCTTATCCTTTAAAGATGTGTTGACCAATTGCACTATTCCTGGGTCAAGGAAGAAATGAAGAAAGAAATTAAAGACTTCCTAGAATTCAATGAAAATGAAGATACAACGTACCCAAACTTATGGGACACTCTGAAAGCAGTACTAAGAGAAAAGTTCATAGCTCTAAGTGACCACATGAAGAAACTAGAGAATACTCATACCAGAGAGCTGACTTCACAACTGAAAGCTCTAGAACAAATGGAAGTAAATTCACACAGGAGGAGTAGATGCCAGGAAATAATCAAACTGAGGGCAGAAATCAATAAAGTTGAATGAAACAAACAAAACAATTGAAACCATCAATGTAACAAAGAGTTAGTTCTTCCAGAAAATCAACAAGATAGACAAACTGTTATCCAAACTAACCAAAAGGCAGAGAGAAAACATGTAAATGAACAAAATCAGAAATGAAAAGGGGGATATAACAACGGACACTGAGGAAATCCAGAGAATCTTCAGGTCACACTTTGAAAACCTATACTCCAAAAAATTTGAAAATTTAAAGGAAATGGACATTTTTCTGGACAGATATCACTTATCAAAATTGAATCAAGAACAGATAAGCAACTTAAACAAACCTATAACCTCTAAGGAAACAGAAGCAGTCATCAAAAGTCTCCCAACCAAAAAAAAAGTCCAGGGCCAGATGGTTTCACTGTAGAATTCTACCAGAAATTCAAACAAGAGCTAATATCAATACTCCTCAAATTGTTCCACACAATAGAAGCAGAAGGTTCCTTGCCAAACTCTTTTTACGAGGCTACAATTACCTTGGTACCCAAGCCACACAAAGACACAACTAAGAAAGAGAACCATAGACCAATATCCCTCATGAACATAGATGCAAAAATACTCTGTAAAAATACTGGCAAACTGAATCCAACAACATAAGAGAAAAATCATCCACCATGATCATGTAGGCTTCACCCTGGGATGCAGAGTTGGTTCAACATTTGAAAATCTGTCAATGTAATCCATCATATAAACCAACTGAAGAAGAAAAAACACATGATTATCTCACTAGATGCTGAAAAAGCCTTTGACAAAATCCAACACACCTTCATGATAAAGGTCCTGGAGAGATCAGGAATAACAGGAACATACCTGAACATAATAAAAACAATATACAGTAAGCTAACAGCCAACATCAAACTAAATGGAGAGAAACTCAAAGCTATTCCTCTAAAATCAGGAACAAGACAAGCCTGTCCACCCTCTCCATATCTCTTCAATATTGTCCTTGAAGTTTTAGCTAGAGCAATAAGACAACAAAAGGAGATCAAGGGGATACAAATTGGAAAGGAAGAAGTCAAGCTTTCACTGTTTGCAGATGATATGATAGTCTACATAAGTGAACCGAAAAACTCTACCAGGGGACTCTTAGAGCTGATAAACACCTTCAGCAAAGTGGCAGGATACAAGATTAACTAAAAAAAATCAGTAGCCCTACTATATACAGATGATAAATGTGCTGAGAAAGAAATCAGAGAAACATCACCCTTTACAATCGCCACAAAAAAACATAAAATACCTTGGGGTAACACTAACCAAAAAAGTGAAAGACCTGTATCATAAGAATTTTGAGTCTTTAAAGAAAGAAATTAAAGAAGATACCAGAAAATGGAAGGATCTCCCATGTTCTTGGATAGGTAGGATCAACATAATAAAAATCCAATCTTGCCAAAAGCAATTTACAGATTCAATGCAATCCCCATCAAAATCCCAGCACAATTCTTCACAGAACTTGAAAAAAAATTTCTCAACTTTATATGGAAAAACAAAAGGCCCAGGATAGACAAAATAACCCTGTACAATAAAAGAACTTCTGGAGGCATCACCATCCCAGATTTCAAGCTCAATTACAGAGCTATAGTCCTGAAAACAGCTTGGTATTGGCACAAAAATAGACAGGTAGACCAATAGAATCGAGTTGAAAGCCCTGATATTAACCTGCACACCTATGAAGGCCTGACTTTTGACAAAGAAGCCAAAGCTATACGCTGGAATAAAGAAAGCCTTTCAACAAATGGTGCTGGCATAACTGGATGCTGGCATGTAGAAGACTTCAGATAGATCCATCTATATTGCCATGCACAAAACTTAAGTCCAAATGGATCAAAGACCTCAACATAAATCCAGTCACACTGAACTTATTAGAAATTAGGAAATACCCTTGAACAAATTGGTACAGGAGACAGCTTCCTGAACATAACACCAGTAGCACAGACACTAAGATCCACAATTAATAAATGGGACCTCCTGAAACTGAGAAGATTTTGTAAGGCAAAGGACAAAGTCCACAAGACACAATGACAGCCCACGGACTGGGAAAAGATGTTCACCAACCCCACATCTGACAGAGGCCTGATCTCCATAATTTACAAAGAACTCAAGAAGCTAGTCTCCAAAACACCAAACAATCCAATGAAAAAGTGGGGTACAGAACTAAATAGACAATTCTCAATAGAGGAATCTAAAATGGCTGAAAGACACATAAGAAAGTGTTCAATATCCTTAGCCATCAGGGAAATGCAAATTAAAACAACTCTGAGATACCAACTTACACCTGTCAGAATGACTAAAATCAAAAACACCAATGACAGTTTATGCTGGAGAGCTTGTGGAGAAAGGGGAACATTTCTCCACTGCTGGTGGGAGTGCCAACTCATACAGCCACTTTGGAAATCAATATGGGGACACCTCAGGAAAATGGGAATGAGTCTACCACAAGATCCAGCAATTCCACTCTTAGGCATATACCCAAAAGAAGCATATTCCATAATGTTCAACTATGTTCATAGCAGCATTATGTAATAGCCAGAACCTGGAAACAACCTAGATGCCCCTCAACTGAAGAATGGATAGAATAAATGTGGTACATTTACACAATGGAGTACTACTCAGCGGAAAACAAACAATGGAATTTTGAAATTTGCAGGCAATTGGATGGAACTAGAAGAAACCATTCTGAGCGAGGTAACCCAATCACAAAAAGACAAACATGATATTTACTCACTCATTTGTGGATTTTAGACATAGAATAAGGGATTACCAGCCTACAATTCACATTGCCAGAGAAGCTAGTAAACAAAGTGGACCCTAAGAGAGACATACATGGTCCCCTGGAGAAGGGGAAAGGGACAAAATATCCTGAGAGAACTGGGAGCATGGGGAGAGGGGGAATGGAACTAGGAGAATGAGAAAGGGAGAAGAGGAGGAGTGAGGAAGACATGATGGGGCAGGGAGATTGAGTTGGGGGAAGAACAGAAGAGAGCAAGATAAGAGATAATATAATAGAGGGAGATATTATAAGTTTAAAGAGAAATCAGGCACTAGGGAAATGTCTGGAGAGCTACAAAGATGACACCGACTGACAATCTAAGCAACAGAGGAGAGGCTAACTTAAATGCCCTCTCCTGATAGTAAGATTGATGACTAATTCATATGCCATCACATCGCCCTCATCCAGCAGCTGGTGGAAGTAGAAGCAGACACCCAGAGCTAAACCTTGAACTGAACTGAAATCCAGATGCAGAGAATGACTGATGAGCAAAGGGGTCCAGACCCCCTGAATGTGGGTGTCAGTGAGGAGACCTTGGAAATCTATGGGGCCTTTTGTAGTGGATCAGTACTTAATGCTACCATAGGAATGGACTTTAGGAGCCCATCCCACATGGAGGGATACTCCCTGAGCCTAGACATGAGGGGATTGGTCTAGGCCCTATCCCAAAGAATATGACAGACTTTGAAGACCCCCTTTGGAAGGCCTCACCTTGCTGGGGAGCAGAAAGTGTATGGGATGGGTAGGGCGTTAGTTGGCGGGGGCAGGAGAGGAGGGGAGGGAGAGGGACCTGGGATTGACATGTAAAATAATTTTCTTGCTAATGAAAAAAAGAAAAAAAAGATGTGTTGACCTCAGAACGGAAGCCAGGACATGTGCTATGTTGGGGAACATGTTTTGCTTTTGTTTCCAAGATAGAAGAAAATGTATGCATACCATCAAAATTGGAAAATATTTTATTTGAATAAGAGACACGTCTTAATTAGAAAAGATAATCGGTCATCAAGAGTCATGGCCATTCAATCTAATATAACCTATAAAACTAACAAATGCTTTTTATTTGATTAGTTATAACTTGCCTAAAGGGACCCTCCACAAAATTAGGGTTGTGGAAGAGTTTTGTTTTTTTTCTTTTGAGGGGAATAAAGCTCCAGCTAAGGAATCTTGAGACCACTGGACAAATGAGACATCTGAAGGAACAGGACAAATCATCCACAAGAAATGTCCCAAGAAAAAGGAGTAAATTTGCTTATTGGTATGTCACATTTTTAACAGGATAAAATTTCATAAATTATTGCAAATGTGTTTCTTCTTTTCTTTACAGACATATAATGCAAATGGTCTTTTTGTCATCCTATTCCAATTAAAGGTTAAATCTGGCTTTGGAGTTGGAGTGTGGCTTTCTCTTTTTCTAAACCCAAGCATGACATGCTTGTTAAAGTAAAATCCAAACTTTCTGACCCATATCACAAGAGCCACCTGACATGTGGCAGAAGAAAATTAAAGATTTAAGGGCTATTGTATTCCCAATAATCTCATAATCCTTTTATTTTCATTCATTGAAGATTTCTTGAGCTATAGCATCTAAAAATGTATAAGGTAAAAATATATGTATTTTAAAGTTTGTGTCATGAGAGTACTACCTAATTCTAGAAAAAGTCTTCATCTACCTTCCTGTACAAGATTTTGAGTTTGAGTCTCTTATCAGTTTTCTGCAGTGAACCATGCCCATGCCTAACAGCAATCATTGAAGTCTCCAGGGGGAGGATGGTCCCCACAACCACAATTGCACCAGGACTTTGATAACACCATCAAGCTGCACCAAAATTGAACTACAAACTGATCATAACAATTTGAGGTGACTTGCTGAGATGATCCAGTCTCACAGACACTGCTCAGAACAATTTCAAAGTGGCTACATGAGATGCTCCCACCTCATAGACACTGCTCTGAACAATTTTGAAGTTGCTAGCTGAGATGATCCAGCCTCACAGACTACTCTAGCCAGGATTTGAGACAAGTCTTGTATTTTTATCATAATGAAGAGACTGGATAAAAATGATAAAGTTACACCACTCAGGACTTGACAAAATTAACCCCAAATTTTCTTTTCATGATCCCCTAAAGATGCCATTACCAGAGGGAGAAGGGAACTGAGATTGTCATGTAATTCAATCTTGTTTCTAATTCAAAACAGGGTAGATAATGGAGTATTTTCTCTGTATTTGTCAAATGCAAATGGACTAGACACTGTTGCTGTACCTATTGCCTGTACATATTGTACATAGTTATTTTACTTATTGTACATGGTTTCTCTTATATTAGTTATAGCCTTTTTTGTACTAGACAAAAGGGGAAATGTGATACATTGTTTATGATCTAATAAAGCCACCAAAGATCAGAATGCAAAGCTAGCCACAGCTATAAAACCTGGGCAGTGGTGGCACACACCTTTAATCTCAGGACCCAGGAGACAGAGGCAGATGGATCTCTGTGAATTTAAGGCCACCCAGGGTTACATGAGAGTGAATCAGTCTAAAAGAGAAACAGAGCTCATGCCTTTAATCCCAACACTAGAGAGGTATATAAGATAGAAGCAGGGCATTCAGTATTCAGTCTCAAGGCAATCAGTCTCCAGTCATGTTCAGAATAGGATCTCCTCAACTTTGGAGGAGGTAAGAGCTCTGCTGATGGCACTGCTGCTTTGCTTCTCTGATCTTCAGACTGAGCCCCAATATCTGTCTTTGGTTTTTATTATTCATGCTACAATTAACCTGTCTGTGTTTATGGCAATAAACTCTGTATATTCTGTTGTTTTTATTATTATAGCTCTGTAGTAGAGCTTGAATTCAGAGATGATGATACCCTTGGATGTTCTTTTATTGTACAGGCTATTTTTGGCTATCCCATTTTGTTGTCTTTTTTTTTTTTTTTGCTTTTCTATATGAAGTTGAGCATTGCTTTTTTTCAAGGTCTGTAAAGAACTGTGTTGGAACTTTGGTATTGAATTGAGCCTATAGATGGCTTTTGGTAATATTTCTATTTTTTTGAGACAGGATTTTTCTGTGTAGCTTTGTAGACCAGGCTGGCCTCTAACTCACAGAGATCCTCCTGTCTCTGCTTCCCTAGTGCTGGGATTAAAGGTGTGCACCACCACCACTAGGCTCTAATATTTCTATTTTTACTGTTTGAATTCTACTAATCCATGAGCATGGGAGATCTTTTCATCTTCTGATATCTCCTTCAATTTCTTCTTCAAAGATTTGAAAATTTTGTCAAAAAGGTATTTCACTTACTTGGTTAGAGTTACACCAAAATATATATATTTTAATTTTTGTGGCCTTTGTAAATGGGGTAGTTTTCCTGATTATTTTTCTCAGCCCATTAATCACCCGCATATATTCTGAGTTAATCTTGTAGCCAGCTACTTCATTAAAGGTGTTTATCAGCTGTAGCAGCTCCTTGATAGATTTTTGAGTGTCACTTATGTATACTATAACAGCATCTGCAAACATCAATACTTGGACTTCTTCCTTTCCTGTTTGTTTTCACTGGATCTCCTTTAATTCATAATATCAGCATGGCCAAGGATAGTGCAGTAGTTTTCTACTGGAGTTTGTGGGCCAAGATCTATTGTATGCTTGTTGTTATACTCAAAATTATCAAGCTACTTTGTATACATAAATGAAATTTTTAGTTAACAATATCATTAAACTTTAATTCTTCAATAATTGTCCTTTAACAATTAAGGGAAAGAGTGCCATTGAGTAGATAGATGGTTATAGTCATGGGTTTTTTTTCATATTTCTCTAGAATGGCAATCTCAATACAAATTTATAGCAGACCTAATGTCTAGGGTTGTGTTCTAGTTTATGGATGGCATTCAAACGTCACACAAGCCCTTTACTGATTTTCATAAAGATAAAATGTTTATCAGGATGATCTGTTTAGATGAATTCTGAGAATGCTTTCAGCTTTAAAGATATCTTCTTCCATGATTTTACGTTGGCAATGATAGAATTAATACAGAAATTTAGAGGGGGCATAGGTAAAGGTTTGCTTCAATTGTTTTGAAAATTTCATATTCGTAACATTACTCATGATGTTTATATGTCTTTTTTTTTTTTTAGAATACCAACAAGGAAATATGAGTTCTTTCTGGTATTGATTTTTGCTACTGATGAGATCAACAGGAACCCTTACATTTTACCTAACATGTCTTTGATTTTTGACTTTGTTGGTGTCATGTGTTTTGATACATTGAATATAATTGATTTACTATATTCACCAAAAAACAGCTTCTCGAGTTTATCTAATTATGACTGTGGAACACATGTGTGTATTGTAGAACTCACAGGACCATCATGGACTACATCTGTGAAACTGACAACCTATACCATGAATACAGAGGTAAGGCTGTGTGGTAAAGGGAGAGGTAATAGCTTGTCTAGGACAATACCTAGTTTCTATTGAGAATGAATGGTCAGCATGTGTTTGTGTGTGCTGATGTACATATTCTAAATGATTAAGAAATCACATATTGACATGTAACCCACATTTCTTTTTATTACAAGAATAGATGTATTGGGGAAACATGCAGAAATTTTGTTGAACATTCAGACTTGTCAGAAATATTCTAGAATCCAATAGGACAAATACATCTCTGTTACAGGATTTCCCACCTGGTTCTGCAGCGGCCTTGCCCCAAAGAAGAACACTGACCCATATTAATTATGAACCTGGTGGCCGTTGACTAGGGATCCTTATTGGCTAGTTCTGTCTTTTTCTGGTCACAAGTCTTTTTATCTGCTAAACAGCATTGCTAAAATTAAAACAGCTGCTGTTCCCATTCTATTCCTTGGCTTTCTGAGAGTCTAGCTTCATTTCTAGCTTCATGTACTTGTACACACCATTCAATTCCTAGCAGGGCCTTTTAAAAAAGGCCTGCGGTTTTGCCGCTTATGTGCATCAGGAAGCTGCTCTTAAAGGAGCTGTGTGAGTCTCTGCTTGTTTCTAGCAAAACAGAGCCCACTCAAGAGAAATGCTGCTACCAAGAAGCTGCACGTGTCTCTGGTCTGTAGTTGGGGTCATCCTTCTGGATCCCTGGACATTTCCCTAGTCCCAGATTTCTCTGTAAGCCTTGTTTGCAACATCCTCATTGATGTTCATGTATCTTCTTTAAGGATACCAACATTGAAATATGAGTTTCTTCTGGTATTGTTTTTTGCTATTGAGGAAATCAATAAAACCCTTCTGTTTTACCCAATATGTCTTTGAAATTTACTTTCAGTGTGGGCATGAGTTTTCCTTCCTTGAAATTACTCAACAAATTAAATTCAAAACAAAATACCCCAGGAATTCCTAATTATGACTGTGAAATATATGTATGTTATGTACAACTTATAGGACCATCATGGACTATATCTGTAAAATGGGAAAGCAAGGTCAGGTCTCTAAAGGTGAGGCAGAGTGGTAAAAGGAGAGGTAATTGCTTGTTTATGCCAATTCCAAGTTCATACAGAGAATGAATGGGCCTCATATTTTTGTGTGCTGTTCTATACATTCTAAAGGATTACAAAATCACATATTGGGGTGTCACCATCATTTTCTTATATTATATGAATGGATGAATGGTGAAAACATGAAAAAAGTTATACTGAACATTCAGATTTGTCAGAAATATTCTAGAACCCAATAGGACTATTATACAATATTTACAGTGTATTCTTACTGTCCTTTTTAGGAGTTCTTGAAGGTAAGTAATAGAAGTCATAACTAAGAATGAACTTCCTGCCAAACATATTCCTCACATTGATTCCACTGTTCTTTATCCTTCAGATTTTCTTTGGACCGTTTCATCCTATCCTGAGTGACAATGTCCTGTTTCCCTATGTCTACCAAGTAGCACACAAGGATGCATGTTTGCCCCATGCCATGGTCTTTTTAGTGCTTTATTTTACATGGATCTGGATAGGTCTTGTCATGTCAGATGATGATCAAGGAATTCAGTTTCTATCAGACTTGAGAGAAGAGATACAGATAAATGGAGCCTGTTTAGCTTTTGTGAATGTGATCCCAGATAACATTCAGTTATATATGGAAAGGGCTATAATAAATGACAACCAAATCATGACATCATCAGCAAAAGTTGCTATCATTTATGGTGAAATGAACTCTACCCTAGAAGTCAGCTTCAGAAGATGGACATATTTAGGTGTACAGAGAATCTGGGTCACTACCTCACAATGGGATGTCATCACAAGTAAGAGAGATTTTAGACTTGACCCCTTTCATGAGACCATCACTTTTGCACACCACCATGATAAGGTTTCTAAATTTAGAAATTTTATGCAAACAATGAACACTTCCAAATATCCAGTAGGTATTTCTCAGATGAGAACAAAGTGGAATTATTTTAATTGTTCAGTCTCTAAGACCAACTATAGTTCAATGAATCATTGTCTATATAACACCACATTGGAATAGTTGTCACAACACAAGTTTGACATGGACCTGAGTGAAGAAGGCTATAACTTATACAGTGCTGTATATGCTGTGGCCCACATCTATCACGAAATCATTCTTTAACAAGTAGAATCTAAGCAAATTCCTGAACTCAAAGGAATATTTTATGACTGTCATCAGGTAAAGTATCTTACTTTCCATCTGCTAAAGTCCTGATATTTTTAAATGGCCCCACAAATGTTCATATGCATTTGTCAGAGAATGTTTTCTAAGTTCAAATATTTCTATTCCTCAAAACTCCATAAAACAAATCTTCTATGTGGATAAACAGACTTCACAAGATTAACATTAGGGGATGAAAATATTTTTTCTGAAGATCAGTTATTTTTCTGAGGATGTGTGTCAACATTTTCCCAAATGAGTTCAATATTGGAAATAGTATCTGAAAAATTTTCATAAAATCCTCAGTGAGAACTAGGAAACAATTTTTCAAGAAACAAAATAAATGTTGATCAATGTAATAATTACTTATTTGAAGTAACAAATATGTCAGCAAGGAATAAGGACTTCGTGTTCTCATTAATTTATTTTTATTTCATATATGTAAACTGCATTTACATGATATACACTCCCTTTCTTCCTTTCAGCAACTTCCAGGCCTCTTACTACTTCTTAATTTTATGACTTTTCTCTTTTTAAAATAATTTTTGCTACACACAGAGACACAAAAAGAGAGACATATAGAGAGAGACCTCCACAAACACTTATGTAAAAGCTTCCATTTTGATAGTTTTCCTGCACATAGTAAATGCTTAGATCTTTTTCACTATGTTACTCATTATTTTGTAGTTATTTCTTCTATTTCCACCATGAAAAATGTATATGAAATATAATACAATTAAGTTACCTTTTGATTTTCGCCATTCTGACAGGTGCAAAATGGTACCTCAGAATTTTTTTGATTTGCATTTCCCTGATGGCTAAGGATGTTGAGTACTTTCTTAAGTGTTTTCCAGCCATTTGCAATTCCTCTATTGAGAATTCTCTATTTAGTTCTGTACCCCACTTTTTTTTCATGTTGACTTTAAGTTTATTATAAGGCCTGGCAGAATGGGGAGACTAAGAAGAGGAACAGGGTAATGGCTGACCACCATGGCCGGTCGCCATAGACAGACCGAGAGAGAGCATAGGTGGGAGACAGAGTAGAGAGAAAACAAAGCGGGGAAACAGAGAGTGGATACAGAGAGTGTAAATGGGCAGGGACCTGTCTTTTAAAGGGGTCCTCTGCACCTGGGTGCAGACTTAGTTCCCATGGAACCTTGGGCTGACCAGAGTACTGCCTGTTCCACCAGGTAACAGGGGCAGGCCAGCATAATGCCTGAACTTTTCATTCCCACCTCTACTTATTATTAAAACAAAGGTGGGGTGTTAGACATGGCAGGTTAAGGAATAAGGGCGTTGAATTCTTAAGACTGCTTCCTGCTGACGTGGGGGGCATTGGCCAACTTTGGGGGACTCGAGAAGGTTGGGGTGCTGCCACGTCCTGGGGCAGCTGGTTGTTTCATTGCAGTCCAGGCTGTATGGAACTCCCTGGCACCTCTTAGACAAGGCAAGATGTTGACAGAGCAGAAGACAAGGTTGAGTTTAGAAAAAAAATTTTTCTTAGGTCCTGTCACTTGAGGGGAAGATTGTTAGAAGCAACTTGGCTAAAAGCATTACCATTTTAAAACAGACAGATTTTTTTAGGACAATGAAAAGCATCTTAATCTTGATTTTGTAGTTATGATCCTATAGTGGTATTGGTGAACTTTATTATGAACAGTAGCATGAGAAATAGAGAAATCAGGAACATATTTTATTCTTTTTAATGTCTCAACTTATTTTATCATCACTTAAGCCTTTATATCCTCAGGCCTTCGTAACTACATTCTCAGACCTTCATACATCTTAGACTTTCCTATCTTCACATAGATAAACCCTAAAATACCTGTTACTGGAATCTGTTTTGCTTTAAGCCGGCAAGACTACCAGTCGTCAAAAGCACCAGAGTTCTTGAGAAGGATAAGATTTTACCTGAATTAATGATTAAAGAATAACAGAGACTTGCCAGCAGGCTGCATGGACTGCCATCCCCAAGGTCCTCCATCCATAGTAGTGGGCTGCAGGACACCTGCCTTTTTGTTGATAGCATGTGACCTGTGGATTACAGACTATGGGAAGACTCGCCTACTATTGGCTCAAGCAACGCTGGGAAAGTCGATTCCTTTGTCCTCTTGTCCACGGTCTGGAATACTTTGTAGTAGTTGAGGTGAAGAGCAGGGTTGCTCAGTGACTAGCATTGTCACTGACTCGAGATGAAGCTTCTTTAGTGCCCATCAGTCTTCTCAGAGGAAATGAGATGGGGCCAGCAGCTGGCCTATCTCTCTGTTATAAAAAGCTTTTTAACAAAACATTTTCAATGCCATATTCTCTAGATCTCTGAGCATTTGAGGGCTGTCATCTGTTTAGTATCTCAGCAGTTAAAAGTTTGCCTTTAGTTAGAGAAAAATCCCTTTTGGTAATAAAAGCTGTACCTTTGTAAATGGCTTATAGGATAGTGGTATAAATATTTTGTTAGTTTGAAATAGACCTTTATGATTTTAAACTTTCATCATCATTTAAAGATACGTGAGTTAAATTTAAGTTGTATAGACTTAGCTTATATTTTAAATAAAGGTAGATTAGAACTTTATGACTTTAAATGTTTACCATCATTTAAAGATATATAGCAATTTAGAAATATGAGACTTAGCACAGTTTAATATAAGTTGTATATAGAGTTAGATAAGTATAAAGTTAAATTATAGGTACAGAGACAAGCAAGACTGGATAACAGTAAAGGGGAGCTAGAATGCAGTCTCTGATCCGTACACTGTAGCAAACAGACAGGAGATTTAAAGGGACAGGGTAGACTTAAACAGAGGGCCCTGGAAAGGCACAGTATTTAGTAAACAAGCCATGAATAACAGAGCCAGTGAAAGAAGAAATCACAGACAAAAAATAAAATAAAATAAAAAGCAAAAAGATCTGTCAGTAATAAAAAATCTGGCAGACAGTTTTGCTGGCACAGGCTGCTGGAGCTGGGCGTGCCTACAGGTAGGTCACATGACCAAAACGGTGGGGACCGTAAGCCACTTTTGTCTGTTTACCTGCTTGTTGGATGAAACCAGAAAGGCTCCTCTATGCATTTCCCATGGGTGAGGCAAGTGGAAAACCGGCAAAAAGCTCCTCTATGGATGCACGTCTGCCCGTGGGAGTTGCCAGGGGCCTGGCCCGGAAGGGGACACAGCTGTCCCGAAACTGAAAAAGGACCCAGCGGTCCAAACTGAAAAAGCAAAAAAGCACTGCCCCTGGAGCGGGATCCATGCCTGACCTTCAGGAAATGCATCCAACAAGTGAAAGAAGAAATAAAAAGCAAAATATCAGGTGGCAGTGCTTGCCTGTGCAAGTCAGTGAACTGAGTGGGCAGGCCTAAGCTAGGTCATGTGGTTATGACCAAGATGGCGGCCCCCACATTAGCCCTCATGGCTGATGGCGGCGACCATAAGCACATTCTCAATTGCCAGAAAAGTTTCAAACCTCATTCATGTGGAAAAATGAAAACCAGCAAACAAACAAAAAACTCTCAGAGCACCTCAAGCAGACATTGCCAACCAAGAAGAAACAGTCAGAGATGGAACAAACAGAACAATGAGGGACATTCCCAGGTGAAAGAAATTTCCCACTGGGAGGCAGAACTCCTCTCATTTACCTATTCGCTGCCAGTAACTGAAAGATCCTGTAAAATGTATTTCCCGTGGGCAAGGCCAAAAATGGCACTGATTGCTCTATCTGAGAGCACCTGGCAGAAAGCCTGAAAGAGGTTCACCAGTCCGAAACCAAAAAAAAAAAAAAAAAAAAAAAAAAATGTACCCAGAGTGAACAGTTCTGGGTCTGCCCCATGGGAAAAGGGATATCTTACTGAATTGTAGCGAACATGTAGATGAATGAGTTCCAGAGATCCTTAATTGGAAAAGCAGCGAGTTGAAGTGTACAGAGCTCCAGAATCTAGGCTGCTTAAGGTAGGAGGAAGTGCCAGGAAAAGTGGAAATGGAAGTGGGTTGTAAGGGTACCCTTGCCTTACCACGTGACTGTCAGCGGGCCGTGGAAGAAGGTGCAAGGACAGAGCCTTTCCACATCCAGGCGCCAAATGTTATTGTTTTGTTTAAAAAGAAGAAAAAGAGAAATACTGAGACATGAGACATAAGTTGACTGTAAGTTTATTATAAGGCCCGGCAGAATGGGGAGACTAAGAAGAGGAACAGGGTAATGGCTGACCACCATGGCCGGTCGCCATACTCAGACTGAGAGAGAGCATAGGTGGGAGACAGAGTAGAGAGCTGCACCCCACTTTTTGATTGGATTGTTTGTGTTTTGGTGATTAGCTTCTTAAGTTCTTTGTACTTTTTTGAAATCGTCTCTCTGTCAGATGTGGGGTTGGTGAAGATGTTTTTCCATTTTGTGGGCTGCCATTTTTTGTTGTTGTTGTTGACTGTGTCCTTTGCCTTACAGAATCTTCTCAGTTTCAGGAGGTCCCATTTATTAATTGCTGATATCGGTGTCTGTGCTACTGGTGTTATGTTCAGGAAGTGGTGGTCTGTGCCAATTCGTTCAAGGGTGCTGCCTACTTTCTCTTCTAAGTGGTTCAGTGTGGATGGATTTATGTTGAGGTCTTTGTTCCATTAGGACTTAAATTTTGTGCATGGAGATAGATATGGTTCTATCTGCAATCTTCTACATGTCAGCATGCAGTTGAGCCAGCACCATTTATTGAAGATGCTTTCTTTTTTCCAATGTATAATTTTAGCTTCTTTGTTAAAAATCAGGTGTTTGTAGGTGTGTGGGTTAATATCCAGGTTTTCAATTAGATTCCATTATTTCTTGCATGTTTTGGTTTGTCTTTTCCTCCATTTCTTGAGATTTTTTTCTTCCATATCTTCAGGGGATTTTCTCATTTCCTCTTTGAGAGTTTCTATCATCTTGATAAAGTTGTTATTAACATCTTTTTTTTCTGTTTCATCTGCACTGGGATGTTCAGGTCTTGCTGGTTTAGAGTCCCTAGATTCTGGTGGCTTCATATTGGTCTCTCTGTTGTTGAATGTGTTCTTACACTGTTTTGTTCCCATCATTTCTTCCATTGGGTACAGGTGGGGTCTCTTCCTCCCCTGGTGTGTATGGGTCCAAGGTTCTCTGTGCAAGCAGGTGCAATACTCTGATGGCTCTAGTGGTGAGTGCAGGTGGTCTGAGACAGTCCCTTTCCTGGTGGGTGGAGGGGGAACTAGCAGGCTCTGGATGGCTTGGCCTCTCAGGGTGGTTCCACATGTGCACAGTCCCCAGTCCAGGAGACTCTAAGGTGGGCAAGCAGAAGGCTTGACATGCTGTCATAGTCAGTATGCTATTGCTATGAAAAGACACCATGAACATGACAATTATTTTTTGAAGAAAGCATGTAATTGGGGCTTCCTCACACTTTCAGTCCATTATTGTAATAGCAAGGAGGCCAGTAACACACAGGCAGGTATGGTTCTACAGAAGTGGCTGAATATTCTCTATCCAGATCCTCAGGCAGAAGGAAGAGAGAGACATTGCTGCTACTTGAACTTTGAGGAACCAAAGCCTATCCTCAGTGACACAATTCCTCAAAGATCACATCTACTCCAAAAAGAACACATCTCCTAATCTGTTCAAATAATGCCTTTCCCTAGAGACCAAACATACAAACCTTTGAGCTCATGGGGGCCATTCTCATTCAAACCACCACATACCACTTTCTGGTCTCCATAGGTGTGTAGGCATAACAGAATGCAAGTCCAACTCAAAAAGTCCTCATAATCTATCAGAGTCTGTATCCTGTTTAAGTATTCAAAGTTTAAAATGTTTTCTGAGACTCATGGCAGTCTCTTAACTGCAACCCCTTGTAAAACTAAACTAAAAATGTCAATCATATGCTTCCAACATATAACAGCACAAAATATATACTGCCATCCCAAAAGGGAGGAAAGGGAGCAAAATGAGGAAATAGTGACCCAAAGAAAAGACCAAAATCCAGGAGAGAAAACCACAAATTCTGCATCTCCATGTCTGGTGGTAAAGAACTCTTCAGATCTTTAATTTCTTTCTGTTTTGTTACTACAACAAACTTCTGTCTGCTGGGCTGGTTCAACACCCTGTCTGGACCTCTTCTTGTCAGACATCTCATGACAATGGCATCTTCAACATGTTGAGATCTCTAATGAAATCCAGGCTTTACCTTCACAGCATCAGTTTCTTGGCCTGCATGCAGGAACTCCTCTGATAAGTAAAATGCCTGGCCTTTCTTTCATACTTTACTAGAAGCCTGAACTTTGTGGCCACATCTTCAGAATCTTCTGATTTTTGGTGTTGGAACTTGGCCCTCTTTTGCAAATACATTTTTACCAGATTTCTATTTCTGATGATCTCCTTCAATGCATAAGCTTATTTACTTCCTTTTCACAAGATGGAAGCTTAGTTCAGTGGGTTCTTGTCCTGAGGTTGCCACTCCCTATATTGCATTTAGCATTATGCTTCTCTTTGTACTTTTTTATATACTTGAGCTCTGGGATTAGTTACATTACAATTCCTGGTGCTCCTTTTCTTCTCAAACAGTACTTTAAAAACATATTTCCATACTCACATGGTTCCTTTTTATTAAGATTTGTATAACAGTGACCATGAATAGCCCTAGGAGAAAGTCAACACTAGGCAGTATTTTTTATTTTTTGGATTTTTGAGACAGGGTTTCTGTGTGCAATAGCTCTGCCTCTCCTGGATCTCAATTTGTAGACCAGGCTGTCCTTGAACTCATAGAAATCCACTTGCCTCTGCCTCCCAAGTGCTGGGATTGTAGGTTTGTGCCATCACTGGCCAGCCAAAGTAGGCTATCTTAAAATTTCCTCAGGGCCCACAACCCCAAACTCCTCAATTTAGCCTCAGTAGATTTTTTTTTTTTGGATCAGGGCAAACATCACATTGTTCATCAAATATATAAGGACCAGTAGCTCAGCCATTTACTAATTTTCTTCCACTCTGAAACCATATGAGCTGGGTCCTAACAGTTCAAATATCCTTAGGACTGTCTTCCATGCTCCTGCTAGTATAGCCCATTAAGCCTCACTTAAAACATTCAACTGCTTTCCTAATCCATAGTCCCAAAGCACACATTCTGGAAACTAGCATCATGGCCAGGCCTGTCACAGTAGTATCCCACTCTATAGCTTTTTTGTCTTAATGTGTGCTATATTGCTGTTAAGAGACATCATGACCATGCCCATACTTATAATAAAGCATGTAATTGGGGCTTGCTTACCATTTCAGAGGTTCAGTCCATTAGCATGATGTGGCAGCACAGAGACAGGCAAGGTTCTGGAGAAGTAGCTGAGTGTTCTACATCCAGATCCTCAGGCAGCAGGAAGAGTTACACTGGGGTTGACTCGAGCTTTTCAAATGCCAAAGCCCATTCTCAGTGATAAATTTCCTCCAACAAGGCCATATGTAGTCCTATAACTATCTTGTAATCTTTTCATTAGTGCCACAGCCTAGTGACCAAGCATTCAAATCTATGAGCATATTTGGTTCAGCTTCACTCTAACCACCACACATGCAGAGTCCACAAATCTATACATAATAAATTTGAAGTTTGAAGAATTCCCTAATATGAGCTCTTTTCTATGACCATTTATATGTCCCCAAAGCAAAGCATTTTTCTTATTTTTAAAAATATTAATTTGGAATTTGATGAAAAGAATAAGTTACTTCTCAGCTCCCTTAATCATGAAAGTGGTGTGCTCCATCACCAGGAATGGACTGACACAGAGCAGCCTGACCTCACTGTTCCCTACAGCCACAAAGAAGACAATTGTTGTTGAACACCAAAATGGTTACTGAGGGATCCTCTCATTAATACAAATACTAAATAATTAAGGATATAATGATGGAATTCTATATGAGTTTATTGTTAATGTCCTTCAACAGATATGGAGCAGTGCATGAGACGTCCAGATGACCAGTATTCCAATGCAGAGCACACGCACTGCCTTCAAAGGCATGTCTCCTTTCTGGCTTATGAAGATCCCTTGGGGAAGACTCTGGACTGCATGTCCCTGTGCTTCTTTGCCCTCATAGCTCTTGTTCTTGGGACTTTTGTGAAGTACAATGGCACTCCCATTGTGAAGGCCAATAACTGCACTCTCAGCTACATCCTATTGGTCTCCATTGGCTTCTGTTTCCTCTGCTCATTGTTCTTCATTGGCATCCCAACACAGTCACTTGCATCCTACAGCAGACCACATTTGGGGTCTTTTTCACAGTTGCTATATCTACGGTCTTGGCCAAAACAATTACTGTGGTCCTGGCCTTCAAGCTCACTACTCCAGGAAGAAGGATGAGAGGGATGCTGGTATCAGGGGTGCCTAACTTTGTCATTCCCATCTGTACTTTGGTCCAACTTGTTGTCTGTGGCATCTGGCTGGTAATGTCACCTCCCTTTATTGACACAGATACATCTGAACATGGGCAGATCATCATTGTGTGCAACAAAGGCTCTGTCATTGCATTCCATTTTGTCCTGGGATACTTAGGCTCCTTGGCTCTGGGGAGCTTCACTGTTGCATTATTGGCCAGGAATCTTCCTGAGAGATTAAATGAAGCCAAATTCCTGACCTTCTGCATGCTGGTGTTATGCAGTGTGTGGATCACCTTCCTCCCTGTCTACCACAGCACAAAGGGAAAGGTCATGGTGGCTGTGGAGGTCTTCTCCATATTGACCTCCAGTGCAGGGCTATTAGGCTGCATCTTTGTCCCAAAGTGTTATCTAATTTTGATGAGACCAGATTAAAATTCTTTTCAAAAGTACGGGGACAACTTCATTCACTTTATTGAAGCAATCATTGTCCTAATATTTTACACTGTACTTAAGCTATCTGTGTTCCTATTGCATGATATTTTGATTGTGTTATGACAAATAAAGTCAGAGGGTGGAACTAGCCACTAGCTGACCTAAATTAACCATAGAGGTTTGGAGGACTATAGTCAGAGAGGAGACAAGGAGTAAGGTGGGGCAGAGATGACCCGTCCCTCGGGTCCAGTCATTCAGGGTTCCGAAGGGGAGCTGCCTGAAAGAGTCATGGGCGAGAGAAAGGAAGGAGACCCTGTGGCTCAAAAGAGGGGACCAGAGTCCATCTATGCAATTGTCAAGGTCTTGATTTATTGGGGCTTGGAGTGGGCTTATATAGCCCTGCAATGAGGAAGTTAGGCAAGCGGGGGCGGGGGGGGGATAGCAGGAAGGAACGTCTGGTATTTGCTGGGGCTGGAACATTCTTACAGTATCTTTGAAACAGCAGGCAGGAAGGCCCCACGGCCTTTTCTCGGAACAGTAGTCGTTAGCAGTCCCACTTGGCCAAACATATCTAATTATGGGTTACATGAGGCTCACAGGGTTGGGCTTTAAACCGAAAACTTTAAAGGTCATAAAAAGGCTTACAAAAAGTGGGCTTTAAACAGCATAGCTTTGGGCCCATGGCCCTTTACACAGAGAGGGGATCTCTGCTCTTTTGGGTGGAGAAATGGAAGAGGCAGGAATCAACTAGAGTCTGTTCCCTGTTCTCCGACCTTTCAGGTTCTTGCACCAACATTTAACTGCCATTTTCATTGATCAGCAAATTAGAATAATGCTTTACCTGATGCTAAAGTGGGCTTGAATTCATGAGATACCCAGTGGAGTTGCACAGAGGAGCAGCACCCACCATAGTCACTGAGCTGCTGCTTGCTCTTTCCATCCTTCCCCAAGCCCTCTGAGTGACTCCAGGGTTTTCCTTTCGTAGCCTCTCTACAGCAATCTCTAAAGCACCAAACACCATAGGTAAGAGGGTTCCAAACACTGATTGTGTTAGACATTCACCACTGGCCAGCTCTGCCTTCAGGCAGCTCTATGCTTTCACTTCCTGCCCATCACCCTAGACCTGGATGACTAGGGTGCCTGCTGAGAGACAGTGTCTCTTCTATAACTGTGAAGCTGCATTTGTGATATCTTAACTGGTTTGTTACCTAAAATGGCCTACCCAATACCACCACCAGCAGACATGAAAAAGAGGTGAGGAAATTTCACATGCCTACACCCTTAGATGGAAAACTACAGGAAATCAATGGGTGCTGAGAGATGGAGATCCAGTCTTCTCTAGGGATGGGCCCATGCCAGCATCAGTAACTGTACTCATTAGGGGATTGTGTCCTTTTCTGTGTTTGTGTGCACATCTCCATCTCTCTGTATGTATATAAAATTATTTAACAGAGAATTTATGAATGGAGGATAGGGACATTAAATGGGGTGGAGAGAGAGGATGTGGTACAAATGATGTAAATACAGTTCTTGTGAATAAAATTCTCAAAAAGCAAAAGTAAAAAAGGTTAAATCCCACAAAATCCATTGTACAAAATGTCCAAAGAATTAATGAATTTTTTTTTAATAAAAAGTGCTCAACCATGAAGGAAATGCAAACTAAAACCCTGTTAAGACACCATGTCACCAAACTTCAAACCAGGTGAGTGGATGCTGGGAAGATCTCTTAGACTCTTTTGGTGGGTGTACATACTAGTGCATCCAATTTTGGAAATCAGTCTTGAATTTTTTTACAGGATTAGGAATCAACCTTACATACATCCCAGCTACATACCCTTGGTTGTATGCCAATGCATTGTTTCCCTTCCCATAAAGACGCTTGCACATGAAAACACATTGCTGCTCTATTGACTGTAGCTGGAAAAATGGAACCAAACTGGATGTACAGAAGATAAGAATTATGTTCTTCTTGTGCACAATAAACTATTACTCTGCAAAAATATTTAAAGTTTGAAATGTGCAGATAAACTGGTATATTCTGGAGTCCAGCTCTGGGTGAGGGTGGGTTGTGAACTGGGTGGATGCAAGTGTGGCAATGGACAAATGTGGCATAGAACCCTTCTGAATTTCGTTTTATGAGGATGGACAGAGAGTAAGCACATCTTGGTATGACTTGACCTACTCTGACAACCTACACCTTTTACAGGCTTTATGTATACACAAAATCATTTCCTCATATTCTTTAATCATTGCTTACAAAATCTTTTCATGGTACATACTTTTTCTAAAGTCTTCCATGCTTACAACAGTAAATTTCATAAGAACTAAAATCTAACATTATGATAAAATCAATTCTGTTAATTCAATACCTTTTCCCATAAAATTGGTATTGTAAAGCCTTATGGTTATAGAAAAAACATATAGGATGTCTGTATTTAATATTTCCTACTACCTGTTATTTCAAGCTTCTCCTTTATTTTATTTATCTACTATAATGAATATCTGATCTTTATACATAAATCTATTTCCTCAGGCCCTTGTTTAAATTTTTTTCTTTTATATCTGAAAGAAGATCACCATACTTTATTTTGACTTTGAAGTATTGTGTTCTGCTCTTTATTCTTTCTACAATCAGAAAAGTCATGATCTGTCATGTCT